>NC_056438.1:78105776-78180776 GCF_018296145.1 Oncorhynchus tshawytscha | reverse complement strand
TTTTAACAATGTACAAATGGTAAAGGACACAAGATAAAATAAATAAGCATAGATATGGGTTGTATTTACAATGGTGCGTGTTCTTCACTGGTTGCCCTTTTCTCATGGCAACAGGTCACAAATCTTGCTGCTTTGATGGCACACTGTGGAATTTCACCCAGTAGATATGGGAGTTTTTCAAAATTGGATTTGTTTTCGAATTCTTTGTGGATCTGTGTAATCTGAGGGAAATATGTCTCTCTAATATGGTCATACATTGGGCAGGAGGTTAGGAAGTGCAGTTCAGTTTCCACCTCATTTTGTGGGCAGTGTGCACATAGCCTGTCTTCTCTTGAGAGCCATGTCTGCCTACGGCGGCCTTTCTCAATAGCAAGGCTATGCTCACTGAGTCTGTACATAGTCAAAGCTTTCCTTAATTTTGGGTCAGTCACAGTGGTCAGGTATTCTGCCGCTGTGTACTCTCTGTGTAGGGCCAAATAGCATTCTAGTTTGCTCTTTTTTTGTTTATTCTTTCCAATGTGTCAAGTAATTATCTTTTTGTTTTCTCATGATTTGGTTGGGTCTAATTGTGCTGCTGTCCTGGGACTCTGTAGGGTGTGTTTGTGAACAGAGCCCCAGGACCAGCTTGCTTAGGGGACTCTTCTCCAGGTTCATCTCTCTGTAGGTGATGGCTTTGTTGTGGAAGGTTTGGGAATCGCTTCCTTTTAGGTGGTTATAGAATTTAACAGCTCTTTTCTGGATTTTGATAATTAGTGGGTATCGGCCTAATTCTGCTCTGCATGCATTATTTGGTGTTCTACGTTGTACACGGAGGATATTTTTGCAGAATTCTGCGTGCAGTCTCAATTTGGTGTTTGTCCCATTTTGTGAAGTCTTGGTTGGTGAGCGGACCCCAGACCTCACAACCATAAAGGGCAATGGGCTCTATGACTCTCTGTCTCTCTCTCTCTGTCTCTCTCTCTGTCTCTCTCTCTCTCTCTCTCTGTCTCTCTCTCTCTGTCTCTCTCTCTGTCTCTCTCTCTCTCTCTCTCTCTCTCTCTCTCTCTCTCTGTCTCTCTCTCTGTCTCTCTCTCTCCCTCTCTCTCTCTCTCTCTCTCTCTCTCTCTCACATAGCTCTCCTCTCTGTTCACAAAAGGGCAAGGAGGAACCCACATAACATGTTTAAAAAAAGAAGCAGAATGTTAAATCGTATGCTGACAAGTTTTTGTCGTAAGTGGAATTCCTTGAAAATGACTTGTTTTTAGGGGTTTGTACTCTCCTATTCCCCAAAGTTTTTGTGATGAACAAGTGAGTCGCAGTACTTCACTGTGTCTGTCTCTACTCCCTGTATGAAAAGGAACTAGGAGGGTTTCACCAATCCCAGCGTCCCAATCAGGAGACTACTCTTCCTCCCACAGATGGTTGGATGCTTATTTTCATCCGTTGCCGAGAGACCGCATCAGGACCACGTTGTCGCAGCAACCAGGAGAAAACAACCACCTCCCCCAGCCCCCTTGAGGTTCCAATATTCCCAGTTGTAACTGGTTTGAGCTCAGGGGAATGAATAAGAAGCTTTGGGTAAGACTGGTAACACTAGTAACACTGGTAATACTGGTAACACTGGTAATACTGGTAATACTGGTAACACTGGTAATACTGGTAATACTGGTAACACAGGTAATACTGGTAATACTGGTAACACTGGTAACACTGGTAACACTGGTAATACTGGTAATACTGGTAACACTGGTAATACTGGTAATACTGGTAACACTGGTAACACTGGTAATACTGGTAATACTGGTAACACTGGTAATACTGGTAATACTGGTAACACTGGTAATACTGGTAACACTGGTAATACTGGTAATACTGGTAACACTGGTAATACTGGTAATACTGGTAATACTGTAACACTGGTAACACTATTAATACTGGTAACACTGGTAATACTGGTAACACTGGTAATACTGGTAACACTGGTAATACTGGTAATACTGGTAACACTGGTAATACTGGTAATACTGGTAACACTGGTAATACTGGTAATACTGGTAACACTGGTAATACTGGTAATACTGGTAACACTGGTAACACTGGTAATACTGTAACACTGGTAATACTGGTAACACTGGTAATACTGGTAACACTATTAATACTGGTAACACTAGTAACACTGGTAACACTAGTAATACTGTTTACACTGGTAACACTGGTAATACTGTAACACTGGTAACACTGGTAACACTGGTAATACTGGTAACACTAGTGACGATGTCGTCCCCACAGGGACTATACGTACATATCCCAACCAGAAGCCATGGATTACAGGCAACATCCGCAACAAACTAAAGGTTGAAGCTGCCGCTTTCAAGGGGCAGAACACTAATCCGGACGCTTATAAGAAATCCCGCTATGCCCTCAGACAAACCATCAAACAGGCAAAGTATCAATACGGGACAAAGATTGAATCCTACTACACTGGCTCTGACGCTCGTCGGATGTGGCAGGGCTTGCAAATTATTACGGACTACAAAAGGAAAACCTGCCGTGAGCTGCCCAGTGACATGAGCCTACCAGACGAGCTGAATGCCTTTTATGCTCGCTTTGAGGCAAGCAACACTGAAGCATGCACGAGAGCACCAGCTGTTCCCAGATCATGCTCTCCATAGCCGATGTGAGCAAGACCTTTAAATAGGTCAACATTCACAAAGCCGCAGGGTCAGACGGATTACCAGGACATGTACTCAAAGCGTGCGCGGACCAACTGGTAAGTGTCTTCACTGACATTTTCAAACTCTCCCTGACCTAGTTTGTAATACCGACATGTTTTAAGCAGACCACCATAGTCCCTGTGGCCAAGAAAGCAAAGGTAACCTGCCTAACTGATTACCTCCTCATAGCACTCACGTCGATAGCTATGAAGTGCTTTGAAAGGCTGGTCATACCTCACATCAACACCATCATCACGGAAACTCTCGACCCAATCTAATTTGCATACAGCCCCAACAGATTCACAGATGACGCCATCTCAATCGCACTCCACTCTGCCCTTTCCCACCTGGACAAAAGGAACACCTATGTGAGAATACTGTTCATTGACTACAGTTCAGCATTCAACACCATAGTACCCACGAAGCTCATCACTAAGCTAAGGACGCTGGGACTAAACACCTCCCTCTGCAACTGAATTCTGGACTCCCTCATGGGCTGCCCCCCAGGTGGTAAGAGTAGGTACAAATCAAATCAAATCAAATGTATTTATATAGCCCTTCGTACATCAGCTGATATCTCAAAGTGCTGTACAGAAACCCAGCCTAAAACCCCAAACAGCAAGCAATGCAGGTGTAGAAGCACGGTGGCTAGGAAAAACTCCCTAGAAAGGCCAAAACCTAGGAAGAAACCTAGAGAGGAACCAGGCTATGTGGGGTGGCCAGTCCTCTTCTGGCTGTGCCGGGTGGAGATTATAACAGAACATGGCCAACAACACATCTGCCATGCTGATCCTCAACACTGGGGCCCCTCAGGGGTGCATGCTTAGTCCGCTCCTGTACTCCCTGTTCACCCACGACTCCTTGTGGCAAGCCGAGCACCTGCAGGCTGACTTCGGGCATCAGTACTTCAGTCCGTCGTCAGTTGAACAGTGTTTCCTCCGACACATTGGTGCAGCTGGCTTCCAGGTTAATTAAGTGAGTGGGTGGTAAGAAGTGCGGCTTGGCGGGTCATGTGACTCAACCTTTGCCTCTCCCGAACCCGTTGGGGAATTGCAGCAATGAGACAATATCGTAATCATGAAATTGGGGAGAAAATTGGGGGGGAGGGGGGAATTCCAAGAAGAAAATGAAATGGAGGAACGTAATAATGATGAGGAGCCATTAAGTTTGCTTTTTCGGCCTCTGGAATTTTGCTGCCCACATAAACTCTGGTGTCCTGATTCGTATTCCAAAAACAAAATGGTGACACACCCCTGTTCCAGATGTGCCAAATTGACAGTTATCTAATGAGTAAACAGTTAAACATTACTTTATTGAATGATCACTTGTCATTGACCTCTATGAAAAGGACCATAGGTGGGTTTATGTGTGTGTGTGTGTGTGTGTGTGTCCCACCACCCACCACCCCCCCATCATAAATCCATAGGGAACAGACACAAACCTGTTGAGCACCTAGGCCTTGTTAACCATCTCCACTGCTGTGGCAGTCGGCTACATGAGATAGTGATATCAAATATCCTTATATAAGAAAGGTGCATGCATGTACTGATAGGATGCATGGAGAGTAGCTCTTTTCTGTATCAACAAAACTGTGGTTATATGTAAAAGCCAGACAACAGAGTTCAAACTAAAGCCTCTAAGATCAATAGATCGATATCTCCCCTAGCAACTGGGAGAGAGTGAGCGGTCAGTTATGTACAACATCAAACCAATCCGTTGATAAAGCGGCACAGCGACACAAATCCAACAAGCCATGGCTTCCCGCAGAGGAAAAGACCAGGACTAACTTGGAGATGCAAATGAGAGTTATGAATAGCTAAAGAATATCCAGGAAGAATAAAAAATAGCTAAAATGCTCTCAATTCTCACCAAAACAAACTTAACTTCTACAATCTGTCAAAAAGTAGATTTCCTCTAAAAGACAGTCTATCGTGTCGGACTTGCACATACAAGGAGTGTGCATAAACAAGAAAACAAAATTAACCATCTAGAAACAAATATATCAGTGGAAGTTGACGTTTGGATATTTCATAGGATTGCCGGTGAGCCCTAATCAAGCTACAGGAAACCTTCCCAGGAACCTTCCCAGTTGAAGGAGGAGATACCCCCTGCTCTGAGAAGAGGTCAATGTAGGAAATAAAAAATGAGACACTTGGCTACAATGAAAAGACTATTCAAATACAGCATGTACACCACCAGTCAAAAGTTTAGACACGCCTACTCATTCAAGGGTTTTTCTTTATTTTTACTATTTTCTACATTGTAGAATAATAGTGAAGACATCAAAACTATGAAATAACACATATGGAATTATGAGGTAACCAAAAAAGTGTAAAACAAATCCAAATAGATGTTATATTTGAGATTCTTCAAAGTAGCCACCATTTGCCTTGTTGACAGTAATGCACACTCTTGGCATTCTCTCAACCAGCTTCATGAGGTAGTCACCTGGAACGTATTTCAATTAACAGGTGTGCCTTGTTAAAAGTTAATTTGTGGAATTTCTTTCCTTCTTAATGCATTTGAGCCAATCAGTTGTGTTGTGACAAGGTAGGGGTGGTATACAGAAGAGAGCCCTATTTGGTAAAAGACCAAGTCCATATGATGGCAAGAACAGCTCAAATAAGCGAAGAGAAAGGACAGTCCATCATTACTTTCAGAATGAAGGTCAGTTAATCCAGAACATTTCAAGAACTTTGAAAGTTTCTTTAATGAGGACCGCCACAGGGAAAGAAGACCCAGAGTTACCTCTGCTGCAGAGGATAAATTCATTACAGTTACCAGCCTCAGAAATTGCAGCCCAAATAAATGCTTCACAGAGTTCAAGTAACAGACACATACATCTCAACATTAAATGTTCAGAAGAGACTGAATGAATCAGGTCTTCATGGTCAACTTGCTGCGAAGAAACCACGACTAAAGGGCACCAATAAGAAGAAGAGACTTGCTTGGGCCAAGAAACATGAGCAATGGACATGAGACCGGTGGAAATCAGTCCTTTGATCTGTTGAGTCCAAATTTGAGATATTTGGTTCCAACCACCGTGTCTTTGTGAGACGCAGAGTAGGTGAATGATCTCCGCATGTGTGGTTCCCACCATGAAACATGGAGGAGGAGGTGGGATGGTGTGGGGGTGCTTTGTTGGTGACACTGTTGGTGATTTATTTAGAATTCAAGGCACACTTAAAAGCATGGCTACCACAGCATTCTGCAGCGATACGCCATCCCATCTGGTTTGCGCTTGACTATCATTTGTTTATCATCAGGACAATGACCCAACACCCCTCCAGGCTGTGTAATTGGCTATTTGACCAAGAAGGCGAGTAATGGAGTGCTGCATCAGATGACCTGTCCTCCACAATCACCCGACCTCAACCCAATTGAGATAGTTTGGGTTGGTCCCGCAGAGTTAAGGAAAGCAGCCAACAAGTGCTCGGCGTATTGGGAACTCCTACAATACGGTTGGAAAAGCATTCCAGGTGAAGCTGGTTGAGAGAATGCCAAGACTGTGCAAAGCTGTCCTAAAGGGTGGCTACTTTGAATAATATAAAATATATTTTGATTTGTAACACTTTTTTTGGTTACTACATGATTCCATATGGGTTATTTCATAGTTTTGATGTCTTCACTATTATTCTACAATGTAGAAAATAGTTTAAAAAAATAAAGAAAAACCCTTGAGTGAGTAGATGTGTCCAAACTTTTGACTGGTATGTCAATAACTGTTCTATGAATGTGCGTATATGTGGGAGTGTGTGTGGGAGTGTGTGTGTGTAGAGGGAGGATGAGGGATGGTGAATGTGAATACGTGTAGGAGGGAATGGATGAGTAAGTCAATGGATGGATGGATGTAAGCGTGTTTGAGAAGTTGGGAGGGAAAAGATGGGAGACTGGGACAAGTTTGACAAGGATGGGAGGTAGGGACAAGCTTAGCTCGGGTGTGTAAGGGTGGGCAAGGATAGGAGTTTGGGACTAGCTTAGCTTGGGTGTGTAAGGGTGGGCAAGGATAGGAGGTTGGGACAAGCTTAGCTTGGGTGTGTAAGGGTGGGAAAATGCAGGGAAGGGGGTGTGGAGAGGGATGGGTTTGGCTTGGGAGAGAGAAGGAAGGATGTACCTATACTACCATGTAATTGAATGTATTTTTGTGACTTGCAGACTTGCTGTAAAATGAATAAGAGTTCTGGAAAGATTAGGGGAGGATGTCGAGTCATTATTGTTCCTTGCTTGTTGTCATTGATTCAATGGTGGTTGTTGGTGAGAGTGTAGAGGGGCTCTGTCCGAGGGACGGGGTGATTGGGAGGGCATCAGACACTTCTCTGAGGTGTGTCTGGTGCGTCCTTTCATCTCACTTCAGTCTCTCGGTGGACCCACTCTCCCCACTCTCCCCCACTCTCCCCCAAGTAGACCCCTTCCAGCTACTATACTGTAATTTAATATAAGAGGTAATACAAACTGACCACAGTATTTAAGTGGCAGCTTTTCTCTAATGTAATAAAAAAGTGTGGTTGAATTTATCCTGCCCACTGTGACATCTTAATGTCTCGCACTTAATACTGTATCACTGTGTTAAGGCATATGAACTAACAGGTCATAGAGCAAAAACTACAATTATCACAACACATTGGTTGTAATATGGATTTTTTCCCCCCAGGCTTGGCTTCATCTGTGATTTTATCCGCGCCCCGCTAGTGGAAGGCTGTAGGATCTTTCCTGTAAATCTTACAGGCAGAATAAATCTCTTCAGAATGGCATGGCTACCTACGTTTGTATATTTATTCTCAATTATACCACTGAAGACATTTTTTTTAAATAAAAAGTATACTCAGTCATAACAGACTTTATATGGGCAAACTGATAGAATAAAAAGGAGGATGGTTTTAACCTCCCAGACTTGTATCAGCTCTTCCACCCAGGGCTTTTACTTGCTACATACAGTATAGTTAAACGTGGAACAATGGGTACATATTGAAGATGGGTTTAACCTCCCAGACTTGTATCAGCTCTCCCACCCAGGGCTTTTACTTGCTACATACAGTATAGTTAAACGCAATAACGTGGAACAATGGGTACATATTGGAGATGGGTTTAACATATTGGAGATGGGTTTCCCAGACTTGTATCAGCTCTCCCACCCAGGGCTTTTACTTGCTACATACAGTATAGTTAAACGTGGAACAATGGGTACATATTGAAGATGGGTTTAACCTCCCAGACTTGTATCAGCTCTCCCACCCAGGGCTTTTACTTGCTACATACAGTATAGTTAAAACGCACTCCCACCCAACGTGGAACAATGGGTACATATTGAAGATGGGTTTAACCTCCCAGACTTGTATCAGCTCTCCCACCCAGGGCTTTTACTTGCTACATACAGTATAGTTAAATGCACTAACGTGGAACAATGGGTACATATTGGAGATGGGTTTAACCTCCCAGACTTGTATCAGCTCTCCCACCCAGGGCTTTTACTTGCTACATACAGTATAGTTAAACGTGGAACAATGGGTACATATTGGAGATGGGTTTAACCTCCCAGTTTAACCTCCCAGACTTGTATCAGCATATTGGAAATGGGTTTAACCTCCCCCAGCTCTCCCCCAGGGCTTTACTTGCTACATACAGTATAGTTAAACGCACTAACGTGGAACAATCCCACCCAGGGGTACATATTGAAGATGGGTACATATTGAAGGTTTAACCTCCCAGACTTGTATCAGCTCTCCCACCCAGGGCTTTTACTTGCTACATACAGTATAGTTAAACGTGGAACAATGGGTACATATTGGAGATGGGTTTAACCTCCCAGACTTGTATCTGCTCTCCCACCCAGGGCTTTTACTTGCTACATACAGTATAGTTAAACGTGGAACAATGGGTACATATTGGAAATGGGTTTAACCTCCCAGACTTGTATCAGCTCTCCCACCCAGGGCTTTTACTTGCTACATACAGTATAGTTAAATGCACTAACGTGGAACAATGGGTACATATTGAAGATGGGTTTAACCTCCCAGACTTGTATCAGCTCTCCACCCAGGGCTTTTACTTGCTACATACAGTATAGTTAAACGCACTAACGTGGAACAATGGGTACATATTGGAGATGGGTTTAACCTCCCAGACTTGGAACAATGGGTACATATTGAAGATGGGTTTAACCTCCCAGACTTGTATCAGCTCTCCCACCCAGGGCTTTTACTTGCTACATACAGTATAGTTAAACGTGGAACAATGGGTACATATTGAAGATGCTCATTCTCTCCCCCAGAATGTTTTCACTCGTCTGTTTTCTAAGGATAAAGTTAAGAACATGAACAACTTCATAGTTAAGAACACGAGAACAATATGGAAGAAAATCAAACCGATTCTACATGAACCAATAACACTCCTTAAAAATGCAACCTTATGGAACAGTCCTTGGATAGCTTTTCACAATTCACAGATAAATTGGTCCACATGGAAAACTAAAGGCACAGAAACCGTAATTGACTTGGTAATAGGAAATACATTTTGGACTGACCAATGTAGATATTTTCAAATTCATGCAACTTTTTAAAAAAGTTTCATATTAAGACATTTCGATTTTACATTTTTTTTGGACGTCAGAGCAACCTTGAGGGAATCTTATTTGAGTAAGAAAATGATGTTCAGATGATAGGTCATATTTACAAAACCTTGCAGAGAGTCTTCAACACCTGCTTGCTGTTTGGGGTTTTAGGCTGGGTTTCTGTACAGCTCTTTGAGATATCAGCTGATGTACGAAGGGCTTTATAAATCAATTTGATTTGATTTCTAACTGACAATCTGTTAGAAACCTTAAAAATAACTGATATTTGGCACAAAATAGAGGGAATGTTGGACCTTAACTAACAGAATTACAAAAATGTACTCTTTATCCAATACAAACTAATGTATATCATTTATTACACTAGACAAAATGTACTCTTAATCCAATACAAACTAATGTGTATCATTTATTACACTAGACAAAATGTAAAAATTGTACAGCACAATGGTAGAGCCATGTCTAAAGTGTAAAACTAACAATGACTCAATAATCGGTGCCGTCCGGGAATGCTATAATGTCCAAAAGTCTGTCTGTATATTCTGTCTGTCTGCATATTTCAGGACATGGCATATGAGGGTGCAATGAGATGCCCGATGGTTTGATGAAAATTTTCACTTCAATCTTCTTGAAAAAAACGTATACTTAAAAACTAGAAATCGACCAATCCTCCATCGTTAACACAATGAAAAGTTCAAATACTTTATTATGTAAATGTTGAAAGTGTGTGGGGGGCGACGGAGAGAAGCAAAATGGTGCAGTTTGAGGCCATGTGGCGGAGAGGGATGTGGGCGCTGGAGATGAGGGGTGTGAGCAGGTGGTTCTGGGAAGGGGTGATGTTGTGGATGTGTCGCACCCTGATCTGTTTCACCTGTCTTTGTGATTGTCTCCACCCTGCCCCCCAGGTGTCGCCCATATGTACTTATACCGGTGTTCTCTGTTTGTCTGTTGCCAGTTCGTTTTGTTTCATCAAGCCTACCAGCGTTTTTCCCTCTGCTCCTGTCTCTCGATTGTTCCTGTTTCCCCAGTGTTGACCATTCTGCCTGTCCCTACGCTGAGCCTGCCTGCCTTCCTGCCAGCAGAATGCTTTCATCAGTCCTCCAAACAAGAGACCAATGGATGTTGGATGTCATGCATGACGACGGGAGTACCTCAAACAAGTTAATCATCCCTGCATGGTGTTGTCTCTGAGGCCTGATTTTAGATTAGGGCTCTTCTCTCAATACACGGCTGTGGACACTGGGCCTGTGTGCACTTCTTATGGAGAAAATGATGCATTAGGACATCCTGAGGAGAGACAGACTGATATATAGATATATATCTTCTGCATGTGGTTGTTTTGCTCATGTTTTAATAGTTTATGTGCTTATTCTGTGTTTACACATTGTGTGTTTACAGCAAGGACCCCCCCCACACACACACACACACACACACACACACACACACACACACCTGGGTGCAGAAATATTTCCCCCCCTATTTTTACTCCATTAGCCAAATACATTTAAACTCAGTTTTTCACAATTCCTGACATTTCATCCTCGTAAAAATTCCTTGTCTAAGATCAGATAGGATCACCACTTTATTTAAAAAATGTGAAATGTCAAATTAATAGTAGAGAGAACAAGTTATTTCAGCTTTTATTTCTTTCATCACATTCCCAGTGGGTCAGAAGTTTACATACACTCAATTAGTATTTGGTAGCATTGCCTTTAAATTGTTTAACCTGGGTCATACATTTTGGATAGCCTTCCACATGCTTCCCACAATAAGTTGGGTGAGTTTTGGCCCATTCCTACTGAAAGAGCTGGTGTAACTGAGTCAGGTGTGTAGGCCTCCTTGCTCGCACACACTTTTTCAGTTCTGCCCACACATTTTCTATAGGATTGAGGTCAGGGCTTTGTGATGGCCTCTCCAATAGCTTGACTTTGTTGTCCTTAAGGCATTTTGCCACAACTTTGGAAGTATGCTTGAGGTCATTGTTCATTTGGAAGACCCATTTGCGACCAAGCTTTAACTTCCTGACTGATGTCTTGAGATGTTGCTTCAATATATCCACATAATTTTCCTACCTCATAATGCCATCTATTTTGTGAAGTGCACCAGTCCCTCCTGCAGCAAAGCACCCCCACAGCATGATGCTGCCACCCCCGTGCTTCACGTTTGGGATGGTGTTCTTCGGCTTGCAAGCCTCCCCCTTTTTCCTCCAAACATAACAATGGTCATTATGACCAAACTGTTCTATTTTTGTTTCATCAGACCAGAGGACATTTCTCCAAAAAGTACGATCTTAGTGCCCATGTGCAGTTGCAAACCGTAGTCTGGCTTTTTTATGGCGGTTTTGGAGCAGTGGCTTCTTCCTTGCTGAGCGGCCTTTCAGGTTATGTCGATATAGGACTCGTTTTACTGTAGATAAAGATACTTTTGTACCTATTTCCTCCCGGTATGACAGCTGCGTGGTCCCATGGTGTTTACTTGCGTACTATTTTTTGTACAGATGAATGTGGTACCTTCAGGTGTTTGGAAATTGCTCCCAAGGATGAACCAGACCTGTGGAGGTCTACAATTTTTTTCTGAGGTCTTGGCTGATTTCCCCATGATGTCAAGCAAAGAGGCACTGAGTTTGATGGTAGGCCTTGAAATACATCCACAGGTGCACCTGCAATTGACTAAAATGATGTCAATTAGCCTATCAGAAGCTTCTAAAGCCATGACATAATTTTCTGGAATTTTCCAAGCTGTTTAAAGGCACAGTCAACTTAATGTAAACTTCTGACCCACTGGGATTGTGATACAGTGAATAATAAGTGAAATAATCTGTCTGTAAACAATTGTTGGAAAAAGGACTTGTGTCATTTAAATCGTGAAACTTTTAGGGGGAAACAAAGACATTACCTTCATCGACCAAATTAAGTTTGACATTTCTATCTTAAAAAATAAGGAAACTCATAATGAACTTTTTTTGACTATGTATCGCCAATGCTAAAAAAATAAATAAAGTCAAATTCACTCCAAATTTGGTCATTGGTCTCATCACAATAGTCCCTAAAGATTCACTAACACCCACACACTCACGCTAACACCCAAACCCACACACTCACGCTAACACCCAAACCCACACACTCACGCTAACACCCAAACCCACACACTCATGCTAACACCCAAACCCACACACTCACGCTAACACCCAAACCCACACACTCACACTAACACCCAAACCCTCACACTGACACCCACACACTCACACTAACCCCCACACCCTCACGCTAACACCCACACACTCACGCTAACACCTGCACCCACACAATCACACTAACACCCACACACTCACGCTAACACCCACACACTCACAACCACACCTACACCCACACACTCACGCTGACACCCACACCCACACACTCACGCTGACACCCACACCCACACACTCACGCTGACACCCACACACTCACGCTAACACACTCACGCTAACACCCACACACTCACACTAGCCCCCGCACACTCACACCCACACCCACACACTCACACTAACACCCACACACTTACGCTAACACCCACACACTGACACTAACACCCACACACTCACGCTAACACCCACACACTCACAACCACACCCACACCCACACACTCACGCTGACACCCACACCCTCACGCTGACACCCACACACTCACGCTAACACCCACACACTCACACTAACACCCACACACTCACAACCACACCCACACACTCACACTAACACCCACACACTCACAACCACACCCACACACTCACACGAACACCCACACACTCACACTAGCCCCCACACACTCACACCCACACACTCACACTAACACCCACACACTTACGCTAACACCCACACACTCACGCTAACACCCACACACTCACACTAACACCCACACACTTACGCTAACACACACACCACATCTCACAACCACATCCACACCCACACACTCACGCTGACACCCACACCCACACACTAACACCCGCACACTTACGCTAACACCCACACACTCACACCCACACACTCACGCTAACACCCACACACTCACAACCACACCCACACCCACACACTCACACTAACACCCACACACTCACGCTGACACCCACACACTCACGCTAACACCCACACACTCACACTAACACCCACACACTCACACTAACACCGACACACTCACGCTAACACCCACACACTCACGCTAACACCCACACACTCACAACCACACCCACACACTCACGCTGACACCCACACACTCACGCTAACACCCACACACTCACACTAACACCCACACACTCACACTAACACCGACACACTCACGCTAACACCCACACACTCACGCTAACACCCACACACTCACAACCACACCCACACACTCACGCTGACACCCACACACTCACGCTAACACACACACACTCACACTAGCCCCCGCACACTCACACCCACACACTCACACTAACACCCACACAGTTACGCTAACACCCACACACTCACGCTAACACCCACACACTCACACTAACAACCACACACTCACGCTAACACCCACACCCACACACTCACGCTGACACCCACACCCACACACTCACGCTGACACCCACACCCACACACTCACGCTGACACCCACACACTCACGCTAACACCCACACACTCACACTAACACCCACACACTCACACTAACACCGACACACTCACGCTAACACCCACACACTCACGCTAACACCCACACACTCACAACCACACCCACACACTCACGCTGACACCCACACACTCACACACACACACACTCACACGAACACCCACACACTCACACTAGCCCCCGCACACTCACACCCACACACTCACACTAACACCCACACACTTACGCTAACACCCACACACTCACGCTAACCCCCACACACTCACGGTAACACCCACACACTCACATTAACCCCCACAAACTCAAGCTGACATCCACACACTCACGCTAACACCCACACACTCACGCTAACATCCACACACTCACGCTAACACCCACACACTCACACTAACATCCACACACTCACGCTGACATCCACACACTCACACTAACCCCCACCCCCACACCCTCACACTAACCCCCACACACTCACACCCACCCACCCACACACTCACACTAACACCCACACACTCACGCTGGCACCCACAAACTCACACTGATACCCACACACTCACGCTGACACCCACACCCTCATGCTGACACCCACACCCACACACTAAGCCCCACACACTCATGCTGACACCCACACCCACACACTCACGCTGACACCCACACACTCACACTAACCCCCACACACTCACACTAACACCCACACACTCATGCTGACACCCACACACTCACGCTGACACCCACACACTCACACTAACATCCACACACTCACGCTGACACCCACACACTAACCCCCACACACTCACACTAGCACCCACACACTCATGCTGACACCCACACACTCACGCTGACACCCACACACTCACACTAACATCCACACACTCACGCTAACATCCACACACTCACGCTAACATCCACACACTCACGCTGACACCCACACACTCACGCTGACACCCACACACTCACGCTAACATCCACACACTCATGCTGACACCCACACCCACACACCCACACACTCACACTGACACCCACACACTCACACCCATCCACTCACACTAACCCCCACCCCCACACACTCACCCCCACACACTCACACCCATCCACTCACACTAACACCCACACACTCACACTAACACCCACACACTCACGCTGACACCCACAAACTCACACTGACACCCACACACTCACGCTGACACCCACACCCTCATGCTGACACCCACACCCACACACTAACCCCCACACACTCATGCTGACACCCACACCCACACACTCACGCTGACACCCACACACTCACACTAACCCCCACACACTCACACTAACACCCACACACTCATGCTGACACCCACACACTCACGCTGACACGCACACACTCACACTGACACCCACACCCACACACTCACACTAACACCCGCACACTCACGCTGACACGCACACACTCACACTGACACCCACACCCACACACTCACGCTGACACCCACACCCACACACTAACCCCCACCCCCACACACTCACACTAACCCCCACACACTCACACTAACCCCCACACACTCATGCTGACACCCACACCCACACACTAACCCCCACACACTCATGCTGACACCCACACCCACACACTCATGCTGACACCCACACACTCACGCTGACACGCACACACTCACACTGACACCCACACCCACACACTCACGCTGACACCCACACACTCACACTAACCCCCACACACTCACACTAACACCCACACACTCATGCTGACACCCACACACTCACGCTGACACCCACACACTCACACTAACACCCACACACTCACACTAACACATTCACACACTCACACTAACACCCACACACTCACACTAACACCCACACACTCACACTAACACCCACACACTCACACTAGCACCCACACACTCACACTAACACCCACACACTCACGCTGACACCCACACACTCACGCTGACACCCACACACTCACGCTGACACCCACACACTCATGCTGACATCCACACACTCACACTGACACCCACACACTCACACCCACACACTCACGCTGACACCCACACACTCACGCTAACACCCACACACACACGCTGACACCCACACACTCATGCTGACATCCACACACTCATGCTGACATCCACACACTCACGCTGACACCCACACCCACACACTCGCGCTGACACCCACACCCACACACTCACGCTGAGACCCACACACTCATGCTGACACCCACAGGTTTAGTTGCTGCATTCAAAGTCAGCCACGCTACACTGCTAGGTGGCACCATTTCAAACCAGGGCTATAAGAAGTGAAGCGATGGACATGGGGCCATGAAATTTGCTATGTAAACCTCATGTATATGTCCTTAGAACCTGTGTGGATATAAAGCCACTGCACCAGACCAGTTGGTGGCACTATAGATGTACCAGTGGACACCATAAGATACTAGAGCAATAAGTAGTGATCAAGTGGACTTTGTCCCGTGCAAATGAATGTTAGATTTAAATTATGAACAATGTGAAATATTGTGAAATTAATTCAGAAAATATTTCACATATTGTAACATAAACCATTTGTCAAATTAACCCCATAATTGGTATATAAATGCAATACATTGTGTAAAGATTTTTTTTTTTTAAATGATTACCCATTGCGTTCAAAGATAACAAACATACATCACTAGACTAAACGTAACTTGCATCAATCTTGTGGTTTTGAGAGATAAACATGATAATATTATTAGTGATTGGCCCATAAAGGGAGATAGTTATACCCTGAACGTGTCCTTTTATGTCATTCTTTGCTGCTGAATTTGTTATGGATATATTTTCCTTGAGTGAAATATTTCATAATGCATCACATTGACATTGTAACTGAGTGTTTTACCATGTGCCCAAGCTGGTGCATTTGAGTAATTAGAAAAAGTGGATTTTTTAAATCTTTTTTTTTTTTTTAAATGTTTTCTCTCTGATTGAAATGCTTAATACCTGCCACATGTCCAAATGCTTAAATATCAGATCAATGACCAAGTCACATCCATTCAAGGCACAGCATTTTTTTTGGTATTTCATGCACAACAAAAAAAAACAAATTAAATTTAAAGCATCTGTCAGTAATGAGGCTTGATGAAAAAGTATGGCATGTGTGTCAGTGCATGTGTGTCAGTGTGTGTGTGTCAGTGCATGTGTGTCAGTGCATGTGTGCATGTGTGTCAGTGCGTGTGTGTCAGTGTGTGTGTGTCAGTGTGTGTGTGTCAGTGCGTGTGTGTGTGTGTGTGTGTGTGTCAGTGCATGTGTGTCAGTGCGTGTGTGTCAGTGCGTGTGTGTCAGTGCGTGTGTGTCAGTGCGTGTGTGTCAGTGTGTGTGTGTCAGTGCGTGTGTGTGTGTGTGTGTCAGTGCGTGTGTGTCAGTGTGTGTGTGTCAGTGTGTGTGTGTGTGTGTGTGTCAGTGTGTGTGTGTCAGTGTGTGTGTGTCAGTGTGTGTGTGTGTGTGTCAGTGTGTGTGTGTCAGTGTGTGTGTGTCAGTGCGTGTGTGCATGTTTGTGTGTTTATGCATGTGTGTATTGCTAAAAGTGTCTGTGTATGTTAATGTGTGTGTGTGAGTACACGCACGTACGTCTATGTGTGTGTGTGTGTGTGTGTGTGTGTGTAATTAAAACAAGTGATTTTTTTTACACACAGATTATCCCTCTTTCCCAGCTGGTCCTACTGGATTTAACCACTCCAACTCGACCACAGAGGAAATCTCTTTGGGGATAAATCCAAATTGGCTCCCCTTGTGAATATTTTTTCCAAACCCAAAAAATGTTGGAGGGTTCATATAGTAACTCGATTCCAACCTCCATATCTAAATACTGTACGTTTTACATAACACTTTATCCCGAGTGGCGCAGTAGTCTAAAGGCTCTGCTTCTCAGTTGCTAGAGGTGTCACAACAGACCCTGGTTCAAATCTAGGCTGTATCACAACTGGCTGTGATTGGGAGTCCCATAGGACGGCGCACAATTGGCCCCAGCATCGTTAGGGTTTGGCCGGGGTAGGCCGTCATTGTAAATAAGAATTTATTCTTAACTGACTTGCCTCGTTAAATAAAAGAAGAAGAAAAACATACATCTCTGCTTTTATTAAAAGTAAGTAGAAGAAGAAGGATCATGAAAACAGTCCAAACCTAACCTAAGAGTTAATAAAAACATAGCCCAATGTCAAGTGATTCAATAGGAGTGATGGAGAAAGACCAAATAAAATATATTTTCAGATATTTTTTTCGGAATTAAAACATCTCATCTCAGCTCATTTAATTCCCTTACAGTAAGTGTGTTTGGACTCTGTTCGACGTTAATTTACTCTACAGTAGTCACGCTTAAACCTACATGCATTTTCCAGCAGTATCCACACTTGTAAAAGCAGTACGTCTCTCAGCCACAGTATAACAATGGAGGGTTGCAAATGTGCACAGCTGTTGTTGTTTTTTCTTTCAAACACACGGACGTGGAGCGGATTTAACTGTGACACCTGGAAACCCCTGTCCACTATTGAGATCATTGCAGCTAACTAGTTTTCACTGTGATAAAAACAGACCAAGACGGTCATCGGTCTTGATTTGGGACCCGAAGACACTGTATAATATGGGGATTGTTCAGGTTATTCAGGTTGCTCAAAATATCGTACTGTATTTTGAGTTTGATCGTGAATGTTAGTATGCATTGACATGCCACAATGTGTAGATGTGTCTAATAGAAAAAGGCAAGAGGGATAAAACCAGTGAATTTGAAATAAATCAATTCTGATATATGCAGAAATGTTGTAATAATTATAGGCTATAACATGTAAAAAAAATGTTTTTAAAGTCAAATTAAAATAAAATAGGATAGAAAACAATAGTGTACCATTTGTTAACTAGCTGTAACAAAATGAAAACTCCCAACTATGGAAAAATCTTTTAATATTGTTTGATATAGTGATTACCTACTTAAATGTAATACGGGGGGAAAAAAAGGTTTTCAAGGAAGTATCTTATCAACTTTCATGTAAAAATAATGAATACAGTTGTATACACATCATTTGATTGCTCTGGCTATGATCCCTATATATACGTATGGACTGTCATTGAGATAAACCTTAACATATAAATACATTATAAAAGATAGATATAAATGTTTGACATAAATGCCCCCATAACGCTTTACGTAGGTCAATATAACATATGTTTGTAATGTATATTTCTACTTCCACAGGTCAAATTAAATGGTTAAAAGAGGACTAAAGTGTGCAGATGACAGACAACCATTATCAGGCACATTATGTTGCAGTTGGTACTATACACAACCCTTCACCATGGGGGTTTTGATATACCGATCAATAAACTAAATTTAGTGCATAATATATATATAAACTATACACTTCTGATCAAATCATGTGGTCTTTACCATATTAACTCATTAGTTAGAACAACATTTGTCCTGAAATATCCATTAATAAGAAAATATACTTAAATATACTTTTTTTCATAAATATATATATATTTTTAGCAAATCAAGCTGCCATTTTCATTTTTGATAATAAAGAGAAGAGTTCATCATCTGTCATCAAAACGAGAACCAAGATCTAAACACTCCATATTTATCTCTATTCATTTTGTAAAACAAAAGAATCCAACTTCTAAAATGTTATTCAGAGCCGATTGATTGTCATTTACACTTACTGGTTAATTAACCGTTATGACAGAATATATGAAATCACATATTTGTTTATAAGTTTCTTTTTTTAACTCACCTTTCTTTTACTTTGGGTACAGCTTATTATACATTTTTTACAGTGGAATCGCCATCTTCAAAATGGTGCCTGGGTTTCTAAACATTATTAATACACATATCATATGATTGTTTGATTGACAAAGGGTCTTATATAAATAATAGAAAAGCAATATTTGCATTTTTACCAATGAAATTCCTGGGTATTTTCTGCTATAAAAATGTTCATCTTGTACCGAGAGAGTTGTTCCGAGTTATGATACTGTACATGTTGTAAACAAAAACAACAACAAAAAACATGTTTCCTGAAAACAATATCTCAAAGAAATGTCTCTTCAAATGTTTGTGAGGTGCTAGGTTCCCTATTTGTTTGTGAGGTGCTAGGTTCCCTATTTGTTTGTGAGATGCTAGGTTCCCTATATGTTTGTGAGGTGCTAGGTTCCCTATATGTTTGTGAGGTGCTAGGTTCCCTATATGTTTGTGAGGTGCTAGGTTCCCTATATGTTTGTGAGGTGCTAGGTTCCCTATATGTTTGTGAGGTGCTAGGTTCCCTATATGTTTGTGAGGGGCTAGGTTCCCTGAGTTCTAACACTAAGTCTCCCGGCCTTTCTAGCCGTTCTATCTGACCAACGTCACTAGCCGCCCCCAGCCGGGTCACACTGTCGTAAGATGGCGGTGAGGAGGACAGAGTCCCTTCCATGACCCCCATGACCTCTACCAGCTCCTCCTCCTCGTCGGGCCCCTCAGGGCCGTAGTGTTCCTTTATCATGGCGGCGATGAGGCCCTCCGTCTCCGGGGCCCTCTCTATGTTCACCACTATGTGCTCCTGCAAGTTCAGGTTGGTCTGAAGGTTCCTCTGTCTGTAAAGGAATGAGGCCTGTTTCATCTGCCGTTTCAACAGGTGGCGTCTGTAACAGCGCTGAATGATGATGGCAGACACGTCTTCCTGCTTACGGCGTAGGGTCGTAGTGATTGGTTCGTGGGAGATCTTGGACGGGTTGGCCATCATGAACTTCTCCTCCATCTGCTGCTTGAGGGCGTCCATCTCGCCCGACTCGCCCAGCACACGTTTGGTGAAGGCGAACAGGATGTCCAGGCAGTGGATCTTGTCCCCGCTCACCATCGGCAGGTCCATAGAGATCAGCTTGATTTTGTTAGGCTTGGCGATGCGCAGCGGCTCCGACAGGTTGTCTGCGAAATTCGACAGCTTGGAGAACTCTATGAACTGGGTGGCCTCTGCGTCAAACTTCTCCCAAACCTCGTAGAACATCTCAAAGTCGTCCTCACTCAGCGGCTCGGTGCTCTCCTCGGTGGCCACGCTGAAGTTCTCCAGGATGATGGCGATGTACATGTTGACCACGATGAGGAACGATATGATGATGTAGCTGACACAGAAGGCGATTGCCACAGACGGGTTGCCGCAGTTTCCTCGGACGTTGGTGCCGGTGTTGACGACGTAGGCTTCACACTCCTCTGGGGAGTTAGACATGATGGGCTCCAGGACGTTGTCCCACCCGGCGGAAGTGCTGATCTGGAACAAGCAGATCATACTATTCCCAAAGGTCTCAAAGTTGAACATGTCATCTATCCCTTCCTTTTTTTTCACGTAAGCGAAGTTGGCCATTCCGAAGATAGCGTATATGAACATTACGAGGAAGAGCAGGAGGCCGATGTTGAACAACGCTGGCATGGACATCATTAAGGCAAACAGTAAAGTCCTTATTCCTTTGGCTCCACGTATTAGTCGAAGTACGCGTCCTATCCTTGCCAGTCTGATGACCCGGAACAGAGTCGGAGATACAAAGTACTTCTCAATGATGTCAGCCAGAACGATACCTGCAAGTGTTGCAATCAGAAATGAAGAAACAAACACCAAAAACCAAATTAAAGACAAAACATTTGATCACCTTTACATGAAATGTACATTTAGGAAAATGTTAGTATAGATCACTTATCAGAAATTGATATACAGGTTGTTTTGAAGGTTGTTTTCACGGTTATATTTTATTCCACCCACCAACGATGGAGAGGATGATAACCACAAAGTCAAAGATGTTCCATCCCACGGTGAAGAAATAGCAACGAAGTGCCACGATCTTCATGAGGCATTCGGTGGTGAAGATGACGATGAAAATCTGTATGGATAAGGAGACAGGACACCATTGCATTATCTTCAGGAACATACAGTGCATTCGGAAAATAGTCACACCTCTGGAATTTTTCCACATTTTGTTACGTTACAGCCTCATTCTAAGATAAAATTCCTCTTCAATCTACACACCATAATGAAAATGCAAAAACACGTTTTTAGAAATTTGTGCAAGTTATTTTTATTATTTAAATCAGACCCTTTACTCAGTACTTTGTTGAAGCATCTTAGGCAGCGATTACAGCCTTGAGTGTTCTTGGGTATGACGCCTCAAGCTTGGCACACCTGTATTTGGGGAGTTTCTCCCATTCTTCTCTGCAGATACTCTCAAGCTCTGTCAGGTTGGATGGGGAGCGTTGCTGCACAGTTATTTTCAGGTCTCTCCAGAGATGTTAGATCGGGTTCAAGTCCGGGCTCTGGCTGGGTCACTCAAGGACATTCAGAGACTTGTCCCGAAGCCACTCCTGCTTTGTCTTGGCTGTGTGCTTAGGGTCGTTGTTCTGTTGGAAGGTGAACCTTCACCCCAGTCTGAGGTCCTGAGCACTGTAGAGCAGGTTTTCCTCAAGGACCTCTCTGTACTTTGCTTCATTTAGCTTTCCCTCAATCTTGACTAGTCTCCCAGTTCCTGCTGCTGAAAAACATCCCCACAGCGTGATGCTGCCACCATCATGCTTCACCGTAGGGATGGTGCCAGGTTTCCTCCAGACGAGACGCTTGGAATTCAGGCCAAAGTGTTCAAATCTTGGTTTCATCAGACCATATAATCTTGTCTTCCATGGTCTGAGAGTCTTTAGGTGCCTTTTGGCAAACTCCAAGCGGGCTGTCTTGTGTCTTTTACTGAGGAGAGGCTTCCGTCTGGCCACTCTACCATAAAGGCCCGATTGGTGAAGTGCTGCAGAGATGGTTGTCCTTCTGGAAAGTTCTCCCATCTCCACATAGGAACTCTAGAGCTCTGTCAGAGTGACCATCGGGTTCTTGGTCATCTCCCTGACCAAGGCCCTTCTATCCCGATTGCTCCGTTGGGCCTGGTGGCCAGCTCTAGGAAGAGTCTTGGTGGTTCCAAACTTGTGTTCTTGGGGACCTTCAATGCAGCAGAATTGTTTTGGTACCCTTCCCCAGATCTCTGCCTTGACACAATCCTGTCTCAGAGATCTACGGACAAATCCTTCGACCTCATGGCTTGGTTGTTACTCTGACATGCACTGTCAACTGTGGGACCTTATACACTGCTCAAAAAAATAAAGGGAACACTTAAACAACACAATGTAACTCCAAGTCAATCACACTTCTGTGAAATCAAACTGTCCACTAAGGAAGCAACAGTGATTGACAATACATTTCACATGCTGTTGTGCAAATGGAATAGACAGCAGGTGGAAATTATAGGCAATTAGCAAGACATCCCCAATAAAGGAGTGGTTCTGCAGGTGGGGACCACAGACCACTTCTCAGTTCCTATGCTTCCTGGCTGATGTTTTGGTCACTTTTGAATGCTGGCGGTGCTTTCACTCTAGTGGTAGCATGAGACGGAGTCTACAACCCACACAAGTGGCTCAGGTAGTGCAGCTCATCCAGGATGGCACATCAATGCGAGCTGTGGCAAGAAGGTTTGCTGTGTCTGTCAGCGTAGAGTCCAGACCATGGAGGCGCTACCAGGAGACAGGCCAGTACATCAGGAGACGTGGAGGAGGCTGTAGGAGGGCAACAACCCAGCAGGAGGACCGCTACCTCCGCCTTTGTGCAAGGAGGATCAGGAGGAGCACTGCCAGAGCCCTGCAAAATGACATGTGCATGTGTCTCCTCAAACGGTCAGAAACAGACTCCATGAGGGTGGTATGAGGGCCCAACGTCCACAGGTGGGGGTTGTGCTTACAGCCCAACACCGTGCAGGACGTTTTTCATTTGCCAGAGAACACCAAGATTGGCAAATTCGCTACTGGCGCCCTGTGCTCTTCACAGATGAAAACAGGTTCACACTGAGTACATGTGACAGACGTGACAGTCTGGAGACACCGTGGAGAACGTTCTGCTGCCTGCAACATCCTCCAGCATGACCGGTTTGGCAGTGGGTCAGTCATGGTGTGGGGTGGCACTTCTTTGGGGGGCCGCACAGCCCTCCATGTGCTCGCCAGAGGTAGCCTGACTGCCATTAGGTACTGAGATGAGATCCTCAGACCCCTTGTGAGACCATATGCTGGTGCAGTTGGCCCTGGGTTCCTCCTAATGCAAGACAATGCTAGACCTCATATGGCTGGAGTGTGTCAGCAGTTCCTGCAAGAGGAAGGCATTGATGCTATGGACTGGCCCGCCCGTTCCCCAGACCTGAATCCAATTGAGCACATCTGGGACATCATGTCTCGCTCCATCCACCAGCGCCACGTTGCACCACAGACTGTTCAGGAGTCCTCATCAGGAGCATGCCCAGGCGTTGTAGGGAGGTCATACAGGCACGTGGAGGCGACACACACACTATTGAGCCTCATTTTGACTTGTTTTAAGGACATTACATCAAAGTTGGATCAGCCTGCACTTTAATTTTGAGTGTGACTCCAAATCCAGACCTCCATGGGTTGATAAATTTGATTTCCATTGATAATATTTGTGTGATTTTGTTGTCAGCACATTCAACTATGTAAAGAAAAAAGTATTTCGTAAGAATATTTCATTCATTCAGATCTAGGATGTGTTATTTTAGTGTTCCCTTTATTTTTTTGAGCAGTGTATATATGTGTGCCTTTCCAAATCTTTCCAAATCTTGTCCAATCAATTGAATTTACCACAGGTGGACTCCAATCAAGTTATAGAAAATTCTCAAGGATGTTCAATAGAAACCAGATGCACATGAGCTCAACTTCCAGTCTCATAGCATAAGGGTCTGAATACTTATGTAAATAAGGTATTTCTGTTTTTTATTTGTAATACATTTACAAACATTTCTAAAAACCTGTTTTTGCTTTGTCATTATGGGGTATTGTGTGTAGATTGATGAGGAAAAAAATATAATTTAATACATTTTAGAATGAGGCTGTAACGTAACAATATGTGGAAAAAGTCAAGGGGTCTGAATACTTTCCGAATGCACTATATGTACTAGGATAAAAAAGGATAAGTTGTACAGAGCATTATAGGTATTGTAATACTTTCAGTAGTACATCATGCTACCGGATATGTTGTACAGGGCATTATGGGTACTGTAGTACTAGTACATCATGCTACAGAACAAAGATGGTGGATAAATTAAGATAGTTCACTCAAGACATTTACCATTGGAGAAAATGGTCAGTTCCTGCAATAGCAGCTGGGTCTGGTCTACATAAATCATTGACTCCATTGAAACAGAAAAAATTAGGGAGTGGGATGTTTCACTTCCTCTTCCGTCTCTGCTACAGACCATTTAGTTGAGGATGGACTATGTGAGTATTATGGGTACAGTAGTACATCATACACAGAGCATTATGGGTACTGTAGTACATCATACACAGAGCATTATGGGTACTGTAGTACTAGTACATCATGCTACAGACCAGGTTGATCTTGTTGAGAATGGACTCCATGCGTGCGGACTGATCGTCTGTCTCCACCATCATGGTCACCATGTTGACGATGATCAGCATCATAATGATGATGTCAAAGGCTTGCTTGGATACCAGGTCAAATAAGAAGCCTTGGAGGATATTCTGGAGAGATAGATAGATGAAAAGATGGCATGGATCCATTAACGCCATGTTGGATATCCATAAAGTTTTCATCGTTCGAATGATCGTTCAGGTTCATTCTAAAACGCATTTATAAAACAATGTTTGAGTACATATTAGATCCACTGTCATTTTATTTATTTACCTTTATTTTACCAGGCAAGTCAGTTAAGAACTAATTCTTATTTTCAATGACGGCCTAGGAACAGTGGGTTAACTGGTCTAGGAACAGTGGGTTAACTGGCCTAGGAACAGTGGGTTAACTGGTCTAGGAACAGTGGGTTAACTGGCCTAGGAACAGTGGGTTAACTGCCTGTTCAGGGGCATAGTTCATCAAAGTTTGTATTTTACTGTAGGTCTTGGTATAGGCTTATCATAGTTGGTATTTTACTGTAGGTCTTGGTATAGGCTTATCATAGTTGATATTTTACCGTAGGTCTTGGTATAGGCTTATCATAGTTGGTATTTTACCGTAGGTCTTGGTATAGGCTTATCAAAGTTGGTATTTTACCGTAAGTCTTGGTATAGGCTTATCAAAGTTTGTATTTTACCGTAGGTCTTGGTATAGGCTTATCATAGTTGGTATTTTACCGTAGGTCTTGGTATAGGCTTATCATAGTTGGTATTTTACCGTAGGTCTTGGTATAGGCGTATCATAGTTGGTATTTTACTGTAAGTCTTGGTATAGGCGTATCATAGTTGGTATCTTACCGTAGGTCTTGGTATAAGCTTATCATAGTTGGTATTTTACCGTAGGTCTTGGTATAAGCTTATCATAGTTGGTATTTTACCGTAGGTCTTGGTATAGGCGTATCATAGTTGGTATTTTACTGTAAGTCTTGGTATAGGCGTATCATAGTTGGTATTTTACCGTAGGTCTTGGTATAAGCTTATCATAGTTGGTATTTTACCGTAGGTCTTGGTATAGGCTTATCATAGTTGGTGTTTTACCGTAGGTCTTGGTATAGGCTTATCATAGTTGGTATTTTACCATAGGTCTTGGTATAGGCTTATCATAGTTGGTATTTTACTGTAGGTCTTGGTATAGGCTTATCATAGTTGGTATTTTACCGTAGGTCTTGGTATAGGCTTATCAAAGTTTGTATTTTACCGTAGGTCTTGGTGTAGGCTTATCATAGTTGGTATTTTACTGTAAGTCTTGGTATAGGCGTATCATAGTTGGTATTTTACCGTAGGTCTTGGTATAGGCTTATCATAGTTGGTATTTTACCGTAGGTCTTGGTATAGGCGTATCATAGTTGGTATTTTACCGTAGGTCTTGGTATAGGCTTATCATAGTTGGTATTTTACCGTAGGTCTTGGTATAGGCTTATCATAGTTGGTATTTTACCGTAGGTCTTGGTATAGGCTTATCATAGTTGGTATTTTACCGTAGGTCTTGGTATAGGCTTTTCGGGCTTTTTAGAGCCTATTTTCTTCATAGCGTTGTAGTACTTCCTCTGCTCGTCAGTCATGAAAATGTCTTGTCCACCTAAGTATAACAAATTCATTCACCATTATTCTTCACTGTTAATGTTGCAAATATACATCACAGGTGGTTGATGGCACACTAATTGGGGAGGAATTGGCTCGTGGTAATGGCTGGAGCGGAATGGGTGGAATGGAGTCAAACAACATGGTTTCCATTCCATTTGCTCTGTTCCAGACATTATTATGAGCTGACCTCCCCTCAGCAGCCTCCACTGATATTTATACACACAGCTGTTAATGTTGTATATCCATACAGACAGCTGTTAATGTTGTAGATATCCATACAGACAGCTGTTAATGTTGTATATCCATACAGACAGCTGTTAATGTTGTATATCCATACAGGCAGCTGTTAATGTTGTAGATAGCTATACAGACAGCTGTTAATGTTGTATATCCATACAGACAGCTGTTAATGTTGTAGATATCCACACAGACAGCTGTTAATGTTATATATATCCATACAGACAGCTGTTAATGTTGTATATATCCATACAGACAGCTGTTAATATTGTATATCCATACAGACAGCTGTTAATGTTGTAGATATCCATACAGACAGCTGTTAATGTTGTAGATAGCTATACAGACAGCTGTTAATGTTGTATATCCATACAGACAGCTGTTAATGTTGTAGATATCCACACAGACAGGTGTTAATGTTGTATATATCCATACAGACAGCTGTTAATATTGTATATCCACACAGACAGCTGTTAATGTTGTATATATCAATACAGACAGCTGTTAATGTTGTAGATATCCATACAGACAGCTGTTAATGCTGTAGATATCCATACAGACAGCTGTTAATGTTGTATATCCATACAGACAGCTGTTAATGTTGTATATCCATACAGACAGCTGTTAATGTTGTATATCCATACAGACAGCTGTTAATGTTGTATATCCATACAGACAGCTGTTAATGTTGTATATCCATACAGACAGCTGTTAATGTTGTATATCCATACAGACAGCTGTTAAGGTTGTATATCCATACAGACAGCTGTTAATGTTGTATATATCCATACAGACAGCTGTTAATGTTGTATATCCATACAGACAGCTGTTAATGTTGTATATATCTATACAGACAGCTGTTAATATTGTATATCCATACAGACAGCTGTTAATATTGTATATATCATACAGACAGCTGTTAATGTTGTATATATCCATACAGACAGCTGTTAATGTTGTATATCCATACAGACAGCTGTTAATATTGTATATATCCATACAGACAGCTGTTATTGTTATATATATCCATACAGACAGCTGTTAATATTGTATATCCATACAGACAGCTGTTAATGTTGTATATATCCATACAGACAGCTGTTAATGTTGTATATCCATACAGACAGCTGTTAATGTTGTATATCCATACAGACAGCTGTTAATGTTGTATATATCCATACAGACAGCTGTTAATGTTGTCTATCCATACAGACAGCGGATAATGTTGTATATCCATACAGACAGCTGTTAATGTTGTATATCCATACAGACAGCTGATAATGTTGTATATCCATACAGACAGCTGATAATGTTATATATCCATACAGACAGCTGTTAAGGTTGTATATCCATACAGACAGCTGTTAAGGTTGTATATCCATACAGACAGCTGTTAATATTGTATATATCCATACAGACAGCTGATAATGTTATATATCCATACAGACAGCTGTTAAGGTTGTATATCCATACAGACAGCTGATAATGTTATATATCCATACAGACAGCTGTTAAGGTTGTATATCCATACAGACAGCTGTTAAGGTTGTATATTCATACAGACAGCTTTTAAGGTTGTATATCCATACAGACAGCTGTTAAGGTTGTATATCCATACAGACAGCTGTTAATGTTGTATATCCATACAGACAGCTGATAATGTTGTATATCCATACAGACAGCTGATAATGTTATATATCCATACAGACAGCTGATAATGTTGTATATCCATACAGACAGCTGTATATAATACAGACAGCTGTTGTATATCCATACAGACAGCTGATAATGTTGTATATCCATACAGACAGCTGATAATGTTGTATATCCATACAGACAGCTGATAATGTTGTATATCCATACAGACAGCTGATAATGTTGTATATCCATACAGACAGCTGATAATGTTGTATATCCATACAGACAGCTGATAATGTTGTATATCCATACAGACAGCTGATAATGTTGTATATCCATACAGACAGCTGTTAATGTTGTATATCCATACAGACAGCTGTTAATGTTGTATATCCATACAGACAGCTGATAATGTTGTATATCCATACAGACAGCTGATAATGTTATATATCCATACAGACAGCTGTTAATGTTGTATATCCATACAGACAGCTGATAATGTTGTATATCCATACAGACAGCCGATAATGTTGTATATCCATACAGACAGCCGATAATGTTGTATATCCATACAGACAGCTGATAATGTTGTATATCCATACAGACAGCTGATAATGTTGTATATCCATACAGACAGCTGATAATGTTGTATATCCATACAGACAGCTGATAATGTTGTATATCCATACAGACAGCTGTTAATGTTGTATATCCATACAGACAGCTGATAATGTTGTATATCCATACAGACAGCTGATAATGTTGTATATCCATACAGACAGCTGATAATGTTGTATATCCATACAGACAGCTGATAATGTTGTATATCCATACAGACAGCTGATAATGTTGTATATCCATACAGACAGCTGATAATGTTGTATATCCATACAGACAGCTGATAATGTTGTATATCCATACAGACAGCTGATAATGTTGTATATCCATACAGACAGCTGATAATACAGCAGTGTGAAATGAGTACGTCGAGACATAAAACAACATGTTATGATAAATATACTTATCTTTCTTTTTTGCTGGTTGAAATTATCAATGATGACGCCGATGAAGAGGTTGAGAGTGAAGAAGGATCCGAAGATGATGAAGATGACAAAGTAGAGGTACATGTAGAGGTTGATCTCCCTGATTGGCTGCTCCTCTACCTGGAAACACACACACATTTTTAGTTGAACCCGTTTTCATCTTCATAAATAAAAATGTAGTCTACTCAATTCTATTTATGAGATGAGGAATTTGTCTAGATTTGTGGAAAGAGATTGATACATACGCCACGTGAATCAACAGCTGCGTGCATAACTTCCATCCATCCTTTAAACGTGGCCTTGAAGGAAATTGTAGGGACACAATTATAGGGTAAATAATACAAATGTTACGTAATTTATCAACAAACAATAAAAACTACGTCATCCTTTTAAACACATAAGTCGCAATAAACAAAAAATGTAAACTGTAATTTTTTGTATTTTATTTTTTAAAGACGGACCACTTGCAGCAGTGAGAGGTATCCTAGTCCCACGTTGTCGAAGTTGACCTTGACTTTAGTCCAATAAAACTGAGTGTCGTTCATGGCCAGGCACTCTGACTTGTTGTTGACGATGGAAGCATTGTGGATGAACCCTGTCCGGTTCACACATTTACCAAACTTCCCTGCGAACAGGTTGACTCCCATGATGCTGAAGATGAGCCAGAAGATGAGGCAGACCAGCAGGACATTCATGATGGATGGGATGGCTCCAATCAGTGCGTTCACCACCACCTGGGGATCGAGACAAACACGGGTAGAAGTTGTCTATTACGGAGCACAGACACAGCATATCAATTATGTTTAATGATTAAGGGTTGGAGTTTTTCCTGACTAAGTGACCAACGTAATACTCCACTGTTAGAGGCTGTCTGTCACTTCAGACAGTTATGATATAGGACCACAAGTTTTTCCTGACCACGTGACCAGCTTAGGAAAAACTCTGGTCCTTCGCTGATGATAATAACTTGTGGAATCTCCTAGAATATCTTGACATAGGCCAACTAGGAGAGAGCAGGGAAAGTAGAACATCTCTAAGACAAGGTTAAAGAACGTCTCACCCGCATTCCCTCGAATCTGGAAAGGGCCCTTAGGGGCCTCAGCGCTCGGAGAGTCCTCAGTGATTTGATGGCAGCAAAGTCAGAGTAGCCCAGAGAGTTAGCTACCAGGCTCACCAACGACACCTGGAGAGGACACACAGAGACATTCAATCAGCTCAGACTTAGATGGCAGTATAAACTCTATCATCCCAACATTCAAAGGAGACCTCAGCATCAGTCTTGAACACATTTTGATAAACATTGTGGGTTTTGCAATTTATTGTATCAAAGAACAAAATAAGTACAAAAAGTATCAAAGTACAAAATATGGGTTCCCCCTGTCTGTACGACTCCACCTCACCCCCAATTCCCCACCATTATCCGCACGCCGATGCAGGACTATGTACGCACACACACACACACACACACACACACACACACACACACACACACACACACACACACACACACACACACACACACACACACACACACACATATACATACATTCAAACCTACCACCTAAGTTGTATGATACAATATACTTTCAGTTAAGTCACTGACAACCTTTCATCAAATAAAACAAAAGCTCTACAGACCTAAATCATGAATCAAATCATTTCTGGAGAGAAAAATATGCAAGAAGAGTAGCGACAGAGTAACAGACAGTGAGACAAGAATTTCAGAGCCAACACTTTAGAGACTGTAACAATGTATTATTTTGGGACATTCTACAGTTAGGAACACAATTAATTAAATTTAGAAAAATTTAGAATTTTTGGGTTTTGTGGCATATTTTTCATTACATTTTTTTAGGGGGGGGGGGGACTTCCACTCTATTCTACATCCAAAATGGACAAAACAGAATGGTATTCCGCTGTTGAATGGCCCGAGGGTGATAGCTGTGATTCAAAATGGCATGATGGATGGTCCATATGGATGACAGGTATTACTGGTAGAATGACTGAAATGGAACAGGGACAAAACACATACAAGTATGCAATATGTACCGTCAATGCACATGCATACATACTCAGCTATATATACATAAGACCTATGTATATATGTGAAATAGAGTGAGGTTTTATAAAGAAGTTTAACAAAATGTTCATTTCTCCTTTTTTTAAATATAAACTAATGGTATTGCCAAATTTGATTGCCCAATTTGTATTCGTATGATCCAATTAAGTCTGTCATTGCAATTTAGGGCTATTACAGTCCCAGTAATTTCTTTATAAAAGTATATTTTAATGGATTTCGTCCAATATATCTAAAGAAGATACTCAGAAAATGAAATACACTGATAAAGTATACGTTTTTGGCTCAATGAAAGTACACAACAAAACAAACATCAAAAGGCTAGAGAGTTGATATAGAAACCAGAAATAACAAATAGTGTTTAAACAATCATTGGGATCTCCTCCGTTGATCATTTCTGCAATCCAGCCACACATCTAAAAATAATATAATCCTCTCCAACTGTGCTATCCAGCTACACTGTAGACAGACAGAGACAGACGGACAGTATGAATCACCTCAGCTCCAGCTGACTACTGACCACATACAATATATTACAGCATATTGTTGAGATAGAAAAACTACAGCGCAAAACATCAGACAGCTTAGCATTTATTGAAATTCTACCGACACTATTTCAAAAACGGTCTGAACAACTTTAATTCAGCCTGTCGATAACCTACGAGGAACTATAAAATACATTTAGTCCAATAATACATTTGATCTTCTCTAGATAAACCTTAGAATACATGGTAGTGTGTTTCTATATACGATATAAAAGCCAAGGTCCGTTGTGCATTTTTAACTTTCAAGTGGATGGGGGGCCGGGGGGGATACATATTTGCTTTGAATACATTTTCTGCTGAAAAGACAATTGTTGTTTAGATTTGAAAAGTAGACGAGACGGTGGCTTTTGATATCTCAATGTGAAGCACTTAGGAATGAGGAAACATAGAAACTTTATTGATGCTTTTCCAACCTGGATCCCAATACTCACCTTTCACCTCACAACTACCACTTACCCTAACAGCTGCTATAGACACGTCTGTGCCGATCTGTGAACCAGCGGGTGAAATCAGAGGAAGCAAGGTAAGGTAAGATATAACCCCTAGGCCCTATGGCACTGTGGAGTAAGGTAAGGGAGATATAGCCCCTAGAATATTAAGATAAGGGAGATATAGACTCTAGAATATTAAGATAAGGGAGATATAGACTCTAGAATATTAAGATAAGGGAGATATAACCCCTAGCCCCTATGGCACTGTGGAGTAAGGTAAGGGAGATTTAACCCCTAGAATATTAAGATAAGGGAGATATAGACTCTAGAATATTAAGATAAGGGAGATATAACCCCTAGCCCCTATGGCACTGTGGAGTAAGGTAAGGGAGATTTAACCCCTAGAATATTAAGATAAGGGAGATATAGCCCCTAGAATATTAAGATAAGGGAGATATAGCCCCTAGAATATTAAGATAAGGGAGATATAGCCCCTAGAATATTAAGGTAAGGGAGATATAGACCCTAGAATATTAAGATAAGGGAGATATAACCCCTAGCCCCTATGGCACTGTGGAGTAAGGTAAGGGAGATTTAACCCCTAGAATATTAAGATAAGGGAAATATAGACCCTAGAATATTAAGGTAAGGGAGATATAGCCCCTATGGCACTGTGGAGTAAGGTAAGGGAGATTTAACCCCTAGAATATTAAGATAAGGGAGACATAGCCCCTAGAATATTAAGATAAGGGAGATATAGCCCCTAGAATATTAAGATAAGGGAGATATAGACCCTAGAATATTAAGGTAAGGGAGATATAGCCCCTAGCCCCTATGGCACTGTGGAGTAAGGTAAGGGAGATTTAACCCCTAGAATATTAAGATAAGGGAGATATAGCCCCTAGAATATTAAGATAAGGTAGATATAGACCCTAGAATATTAAGGTAAGGGAGATATAGATCCTAGAATATTAAGATAAGGGAGATATAGTCCCTAGCCCCTATGGCACTGTGGAGTAAGGTAAGGGAGATATAGACCCTAGAATATTAAGATAAGGGAGATAGAGACCCTAGAATATTAAGATAAGGGAGATATAGCCCCTAGAATATTAAGATAAGGGAGATATAACCCCTAGAATATTAAGATAAGGGAGATATAGACCCTAGAATATTAATGTAAGGGAGATATAGACCCTAGAATATTAAGATAAGGGAGATGTAGCCCCTAGAATATTAAGGTAAGGGAGATATAGCCCCTAGAATATTAAGATAAGGGAGATAGAGAACCTAGAATATTAAGATAAGGGAGATATAGCCCCTAGAATATTAAGATAAGGGAGATAGAGACCCTAGAATATTAAGATAAGGGAGATACAGTTGAAGTCGGAAGTTTACATACACCTTAGCCAAATACATTTAAACTCAGTTTTTCACAATTCCTGACATTTCATCCTAGTAAAAATATCCCTGTCTTTAGTCAGTTAGGATCACCACTTTATTTTAAGAATGTGAAATGTCAGAATAATAGTAGAGAGAATGATTTATTTCAGCTTTTATTTATTTCATCACATTCCCAGTGGGTCAGAAGTTTACATACACTCAATTAGTATTTGGTAGCATTGCCTTTAAATTGTTTAACTTGGGTCTAACGTTTTGGGTAGCCTTCCACAAGCTTCCCACAATAAGTTGGGTGAATTTTGGCCCATTCCTCCTGACAAAGCTGGTGTAACGGAGTCAGGTTGTAGGCCTCCTTGCTCGCACACGCTTTTTCAGTTCTGCCCACACATTTTCTATAGGATTGAGGCCAGGGCTTTGTGATGGCCACTCCAATAGCTTGACTTTGTTGTCCTTACGCCATTTTGCCACAACTTTGGAAGTATGCTTGAGGTCATTGTCCATTTGGAAGATCCATTTGTAACCAAGCTTTAACTTCCTGACTGATGTCTTGAGATGTTGCTTCAATATATCCACATCATTTTGTGTCCTCATGATGCCATTTATTTTGTGAAGTGCACCAGTTCCTCCTGCAGCAATGCACCCCCACAACATGATGCTGCCACCCCCGTGCTTCACGTTTTGGGATGGTGTTCTTCGGCTTGCAAGCTTCCGCCTTTTTCCTCCAAACATAACAATGGTCATTATGGCCAAACAATTTTACTTTTGTTTCATCAGACAAGTGGACATTTCTCCAAAAAGTACAATCTTTGTCCCCATGTGCAGTTGCAAACAGTAGTCTGGCTTTTTTATGGCAGTTTTGGAGCAGTGGCTTCTTCCTTGCTGAGCGGCCTTTCAGGTTATGTCGATATAGGACTTGTTTTACTGTGGATATAGATACTTTTGTTGTTCTGGGATTGATTTGCACTTTTCGCACCAAAGTACGTTATTCTCTAGGAGTCGGAACGCGTCTCTTTCCTGAGCGGTATGACGGTTGTGAAGTCCCATGGTGTTTTTACATGCGTACTATTGTTTGTACAGATGAACGTGGTACCTTCAGGCATTTGGAAATTGCTCCCAAGGGTGAACCAGACTTGTGGAAGTCTACCATTTTTTTTCCCGAGGTCTTGGCTGATTTATTTAGATTTTCCCATAATGTCAAGCAAAGAGGCACTGAGTTTGAAGATAGGCCTTGAAATACATCCACAGGTACACCTCCAATTGACTCAAATTATGTCAATTAGCCTATCAGAAGTTTCTAAAGCCCTGACATCATTTTCTGGAATTTTCCAAGCTGTTTAAAGGCACAGCCAACTTAGTGTATGTAAACGTCTGACCCACTGGAATGTTGATAAAGTGATAAAGTTATAAGGGAAATAATCTGTCTGTAAACAATTGTTGAAAAAATTGATCTTTGTGTCATGCACAAAGTAGATGTCCTAACCAACTTCCCACAAATATCCTGTTGACAAACTATAGTTTTGGCGTGGTTGAAAAACAAGTTTCAATGACTCCAACCTAAGTGTATGTAAACTTCCGACTTCAACTGTACAGCCCCTAGAATATTAAGGTAGGGGAGATATAGACCCTAGAATATTAAGACAAGGCAGATATAGACCCGAGAATATTAAGATAAGGGAGAATTAGCCACTAGAATATTAAGGTAAACTGTGGAGATATAGACCCTAGAATATTAAGATGAGGGAGAATTAGCCACTAGAATATTAAGGTAAACTGTGTGGAGATATGGACCCTAGAATTATTAAGATAAGGGAGAATTAGCCACTAGAATATTAAGGTAAACTGTGTGGAAATATGGACCCTGTGGCGCTATCAAGATTATACTCTGTTAAAAATGTGTACTCTGTACATGCATAGAAACAGTATACTATTTATCCCGGTATACTGTTATAATGGCCACAAAAACTCACGTCCACAGGTAGGTACCACGCTGTATAAATGAATTACCTTAATTTAAGCGGTACCTACGTGCAGTTAATCAGTGACCACAGGTCCTACACAACATAACATATCTGGTGGCAGCCTGCTTATAAGCGAGCCCAAAAGCCAAGCTGGTAATAAGCAGTGTTTATGTCCAATGTCAACAAGTCAACCTTAATGAACCAAACTCACTGGAAAATAAGATGAGAGAGTACACCTCGGGTCGGGGCGATAGTTTGAAAAAATATAAGTCTGTACATAACATACAGCAGCTCTCACAACCAGTCTGAAAACCACCCAAACTTTTGTTATATGCATTTAGCTACCTGCACATCTATTTTCACTGTGAACATAAACTGGGCACAACGTACGAAGTTTAACACTTACATCGACAATGAGGAAGTCCAGCCAACACCAAGCATTGGTGAAGTACTTCTTGAAGCCGTAGGCAATCCATTTGAGGAACATCTCTAGGACGAAGATGTAGGAGAAGACCTTATCAGCGTACTCCAGGATTACCTTCACCACTTTCCTTTTCTCAATGTAGATGTCCTCAAATGCCTACAGCAGTGCAGGAGTGACAAGAGACAAACCACAGATTAGAACCTCTCAAGCCTTATAGAAAAAAACAATCTTTTCAGCTATTGTGCTGTAAGAATAGGAATGAGCTGTTTAGTGAAATTGTAAAAAAAGAAAAAAAGAAAAGTTAAGTAAAGATTACACAATAGAAAGATCTAGAAAGAGACATTGCACGGTTTATGCCTTTTTTTTATACACTTGCTTTTGAAGACACTTGGTATTAAATTAGCACTGTAAATGTGGCCCTATGAGCTGACTCTTAAAGAGGTCAGAGGTGAAGGTTGAGTGGTCAGGTAAGACTGGGGTAAGAGGTGATTGGTCTCACCAGAGCACAGCTGCTCAGCAGGATCATGAAGATGATAAAAGAGGTCAGAGGTGAAGGTTGAGAGGTCAGGTAAGACTGGGGTAAGAGGTGATTGGTCTCACCAGAGCACAGCTGCTAAGCAGGATCATGAAGATAATAAAAGAGGTCAGAGGTGAAGGTTGAGAGGTCAGGTAAGACTAAGGGGTAAAAGGTGGTTGGTCTCACCAGAGCACCACTGCTCAGCAGGATCATGAAGATGATAAAAGAGGTCAGAGGTGAAGGTTGAGAGGTCAGGTAAGACTGGGGTAAGAGGTGATTGGTCTCACCAGAGCACAGCTGCTAAGCAGGATCATGAAGATAATAAAAGAGGTCAGAGGTGAAGGTTGAGAGGTCAGGTAAGACTAAGGGGTAAAAGGTGGTTGGTCTCACCAGAGCACCACTGCTCAGCAGGATCATGAAGATAATAAAAGTCTCGAACCAGCTGTGTTCAACAATCTGGTAACAGGTCTTCCTCAGTCTCCACCAGGCCTGACCCAGGCCCCGTGTCGTGTTGATCTCACAGCACTTACAGTGACGAACACAGACTGAGACACAGAGACAAACAGAAGATGGCGCTGTAGAGATGGATAACTGTCGTCTTACAGGATTCTGACCAATTCTGTTTATTTTGTGTTGTTTATTTGTTTATTTTAAGCTGATCTTTTTTTTTGTACATAGCATTTCTGCCATCAATTTCCTATGACTGAAAACTGCTTTTGGACATCAGAACAGCGATCACTAACCTCGATTTGGATGAAGATGTTTTTTACTTCAACGAGTCGGCAGCTGTGGATGTATTGCACATCCCGTAACCAGGCCCTAATCCCCAGGACTCGAGAGGAAGAGACGGCGTAACAAACGAGTGGGTTCCCTGATGAAACTACGTGGACGAGGAAATAAACCCGCTCTACATTCCATTCTATTGCCGAACGTACATTCGCTAAAGAACAAACTGTACATGCTCTGTTTGAGACTATCCCATCAACGGGACCTAAAGAAGTGTAATATCCTATGTTTCTCGGCACCAAGGCTGAACAAGAACATGGATAAAATACTCTAGCTGTTTTCTCTATGAATCATCAAGACCGAACGGAAGCTTCGGGTAACATTAAGGGGGAGGTGTGTGTCGCTTTGTTAACAACAGCTGGTTCGTGATCTCTAATGTTAAGGTAGAGTACCTCATGATAAGCTGTAGACCATGATCTCTAATATTAAGGTGGTCTCAAGGTTTTGCTCGCCTGAGGTAGAGTACCTCATGATAAGCTGTAGACCACGATCTCGAATATTAAGGTGGTCTCAAGGTTTTGCTGGCCTGAGGTAGAGTACCTCGTGATAAGCTGTAGACCACACACTATTTACCAAGAGAGTTTTCATCTATATTTTTCATAGCTTTCTATTTACCACCACAAACAGGCGCAAAGACCGCACTCAATGAGCTGTATAAGGCCATAAGCAAACAAGAGAATGCTCATCCAGAAGCAGCGCTCCTAGTGGCCGGTGATTTTAATGAAGGGAAATTGAAATCTGTCTTAATTCATTTTTACCAGCATGACCTTACTCCACACACAGAGACGCATGCAAAGCTCTCCCTCGCCTTCCATTTGGCAACTCTGACCATAACTATATCCTCCTGATTCCTGCTTACAAGAAAAAAACTCAATCAGGAAATACCTGTGATGCACTCAACACAGAAGTGGTCAGATGTAGCAGATGCTAAGTTACAGGACTGTTTAGCTAGCACAGACTGGAAGTGCATCGACGACATCGTTCCCACAGGGAACATATATACATGTCCCAACCAGAAGCCATGGACAACAGGCAAGATCCGCACAGAAATAAAGGCTAGAGCTACCACTTTCAAGGAGCGGGACTCTAATGCGGACACTTATATGAAAGCCCGCTACAACCTCCAACGAGCCATCAAACAGTCAAAACATCAATACGGGATTAAAATCAAATCCTACTCCGCCAGCTCTGACGCTCATCAGATGTGGTAAGGCTTGCAAACTATCACGGATTACAAAGGGAAACCCAGCCACAAGCTGTCCAGTGATGATTGCCTACCAGACAAGCTACATTCCTTCTATGCTTCGAGGCAAGCAACACTGAACCGTGCATGAGAGCACCAGCTATTCCGGATGACTGTGTGATCTCGCTCTCCGTAGCCAATGTGAGTAGGACCTATAAACAGGTTAACATTCGCAAGGCCGCCGGGCCAGATGGATTACCAGGATGCGTACTCAGAGCATGCGCTGACCAGCTGGCAAGTGTCTTCACTGATATTTTCTCTTCCTGACCGAGTCTGTAATATCTACATGTTTGAAGCAGACCACCATAGTCCCTTCACCCAAGAATGCCAAGGTAACGTGTCTAAATGACTATCGCCCCGTAGCACTCACATCTGTAGCCATGAAATGTTTTGAAAGGCTGGTCATGGCTCACAAACAGATCCACAGATGACACAATCTCAATCGCACTCCACACTGCCCTTTCCCACCTGCACAAGAGGAACACCTACGTGGGAATGCTGTTCATTGACTACAGCTCAGCGTTCAACACCATTGTGCGCTCAAAGCTCATCACTAAGCTAAGGACCCTGGTACTGAACACCTCCTTCTGCAACTGGATCCGGGACTTCCTGATGAGTTGCCCTCAAGTGGTGGGGGCCCATCAGCTGAATCTCAACGATGCTTAGTCCCCTCCTGTACTCCCTGTTCCCATACGACTGTGTGGCAGCGCATGACTTTAGGCTTGCCATAACAAATGGGTTGACATTTCAGCTTTTCATTTTTTATTAATTTGTAGAAATTTAGAAAAACAATTATACCACTTGGACAATATGGGGTAAGTGTGTATGTGTAGGCCAAATATTGATACATTTTAAATTCAGGCTGTAAAAAAATAAGGGGTGTGAATACTTTCTGAAGGCACTGTATGAACAGTACATATCTACCCCCTGCACATCAATACTGGTACCTGTGTATATAGCCAAGTTAATGCTACTCATAGTTAAGTAATTTAGCAGATGCTCTTATCCAAATTGACTTACTAGCGCAATTAGGGTTAAGTGTGTTGCTCAAGGGCACATCAACAGATTTGTCAACTCAAGGATTTGAACCAACAACCTTTCGGTTACTGGCATAACTCTTTTAACCGCTAGGCTACCCTGCCGCCCCTTATTGTTTTTCTATGATTTCTCTTTTATTCTCTCTGTTGGGAATGGCTTCCACATCCCAGGAAGCGATTCACTGTTAGTCTACAGTCGTGGCCAAACGTTTTGAGAATGACACAAATATACATTTTCACAAAGTTTGCTGCTTCAGTGTCTTTAGATATTTTTGTCAGATATTACTATGGAATACTGAAGTATAATTACAAGCATTTCACAAGTGTCAAAGGCTTTTATTGACAATTACATGAAGTTGATGCAAAGAGTCAATATTTGCAGTGTTGACCCTTCTTTATCAAGACCTCTGCAATCCGCCCTGGCATGCTGTCAATTAACTTCTGGGCTACATCCTGAATGATGGCAGCCCATTCTTGCATATTCAATACTTGGAGTTTGACATAATTTGTGGGGTTTTGTTTGTCCACCCGCCTCTTGAGGATTGACCACAAGTTCTCAATGGGATTAAGGTCTGGGGAGTTTTCTGGCCATGGACCCAAAATATTGATGTTTTGTTCCCCGAGCCTTATGGCAAACTTTTGCCTTCTGGCAAGGTGCTCCATTATGCTGGAAAAGGCATTGTTTGTCACCAAACTGTTCCTGGATGGTTGGGAGAAGTTGCTCTCGGAGGATGTGTTGGTACCATTCTTTATTCATGGCTGTGTTCTTAAGCAAAATTGTGAGTGAGTCCACTCCCTTGTCTGAGAAGCAACCCCACACATGAATGGTCTCAAGATGCTTTACTGTTGGCATGACACAGGACTGATAGTAGGGCTCACCTTGTCTTCTCCGGACAAGCTTTTTTCCGGATGCCCCAAACAATCGGAGAGGGGATTCCTCTGAAAAATGACTTTACCCCAGTCCTCAGCAGTCCAATCCCTGTACCTTTTGCAGAATATCATTCTGTCTCTGATGTTTTTCCTGGAGAGAAGTGGCTTCTTTGCTGCCCTTTTGACATCAGGCCATCCTCCAAAAGTCTTTGCCTCACTGTGCGTGCAGATGCACTCACACCTGCCTGCTGCCATTCCTGAGCAAGCTCTGTACTGGTGGTGCCTCGATCCCGCAGCTGAATCAACTTTAGGAGATGGTCCTGGCGCTTGCTGGACTTTCTTGGGCGCCCCGAAGCCTTCTTCACAACAATTGAACCGCTCTCCTTGAAGTTCTTGATGATCCGATAAATGGGTGATTTAGGTACAATCTTACTGGCAGCAATATCTTTGCCTGTGAAGCCCTTTTTGTGCAAAGCAATGATGACGGCACGTGTTTCCTTGCAGGTCACTATGGTTGACAGAGGAAGAACAATGATTCCAAGCACCACCCTCCTTTTGAAGCTTCCAGTCTGTTATTCGAACTCAATCAGCATGACAGAGTGATCTCCAGCCTTGTCCTCATCAACACGCACACCTGTGTTTTTGGGGGATTCAGTACATTCGCATGGCAAAGAGGGACTTTGCAGTTAATTGCAATTCATCTGATCACTCTTCATAACATTCTGGAGTATATGCAAATTGCCATCATACAAACTGCGTTAGCAGACTTTGTGAAAATGAATATTTGTGTCATTCTCAAAACTTTTGGCCACAACTGTACACCTGTTGTTTGCCAAGCATGTGTCAAATACAAATAGATTTGATACTTTAATAGATTAAATGTCTTTAAAAATATATTTTTGCTTGGGTGCTGCAACACAGATTGAGGCAGAGAGAAACAGATATACTTTAATAAATCACTTAACTCAGACAGACAGACAGACAGACAGACAGACAGACAGACAGACAGACAGACAGACAGACAGACAGACAGACAGACAGACAGACAGACAGACAGACAGACAGACAGACAGACAGACAGACAGCTAATCATGAGGATCTTGCATACAGTAGCTACGTACATTCAGGGAAACATTCATCTGGCTCCATAACATCGTCAGCCGTCTCAGAGAAGTCATCCTCTTCCTCCCCTGGCTTCCGCAAGTCCACCGTGCTGCCTTCTGATAGGCTTACTTTTTCCTGCAACACAGGAACAAGGAAGTCACACCAGGAAGTCACGTCACACCATATTCATTCCTGTTTGTCCATCCCCATAGAAAGACATATTCATCAGACTCGAGATACTTCCCGGCACACTAAGAAACGTAAACACACCCAAACTCTCAACTGCATTAGTGAGTACTGTTTATAAAACAGCTCATTCACATAGGCCTGTTTGAATGATGTATTAATAACATTAATCTGTGACATTTCTGTGACATAAAGTGCACACATCAATCATTGAGTCGACACATACATTTCAACCGTTAAATGGTCAGAGTTGACTTCCTGAACAGCGTAATTCTATGTCTCCGATCTGTCATCCAGACCTCCGAACTGTCATCCAGACCTCCGATCTGTCATCCAGACCTCCGATCTGTCATCCAGACCTCCGATCTGTCATCCAGTCATCCAGACCTCCGATCTGTCATCCAGACCTCCGATCTGTCATCCAGACCTCCGATCTGTCATCCAGACCTAGGTTCAAGTATCATTCCAAATACTTTGTCTGGGCTTGATTGAGTTTGATTGGCTTAATAGACAAACATAATAGTCCCAAAATGTCAAACCCCGCCCATCTGGCACTCCAGACAGGGCTAAAATAAACGCTTGAAGTATTTGAAAGTTAGGGTTCAGACTTCAGGCTGTGCTGTAATCTAATGCTACAGTAAGGGTTCAGAGTTCAGGCTGTGCTGTAATCTAATGCTACAGTAAGGGTTCAGAGTTCAGGCTGTGCTGTAATCTAATGCTACAGTAAGGGTTCAGAGTTCAGGCTGTGCTGTAATCTAATGCTACATTAAATGTTCAGAGTTCAGGCTGTGCTGTAATCTAATGCTACAGTAAGGGTTCAGAGTTCAGGCTGTGCTCTAATCTAATGCTACAGTAAAGGTTCAGAGTTCAGGCTGTGCTCTAATCTAATGCTACAGTAAGGGTTCAGAGTTCAGGCTGTGCTGTAATCTAATGCTACAGTAAGGGTTCAGAGTTCAGGCTGTGCTCTAATCTAATGCTACAGTAAAGGTTCAGAGTTCAGGCTGTGCTCTAATCTAATGCTACAGTAAGGGTTCAGAGTTCAGGCTGTGCTCTAATCTAATGCTACAGTAAAGGTTCAGAGTTCAGGCTGTGCTCTAATCTAATGCTACAGTAAGGTTTCGGGGATCAGGTTGTGCCGTGACCTCTGCCTTCCTATCACCAGGAAGTCTTAGTCCAGGTTTGATGAGATTTCACTGTGTAGTAATGGAAACATATTTCACACACGTTACTGGGATTATTGGGACAGAGGTGCTGCTGCAATCCAATAAAACGAAAGTGTAATCCAGCATTAAAGAATGTGTGTGTGTGTGTGTGTGTGTGTGTGTGTGTGTGTGTGTGTGTGTGTGTGTGTATGTGTGTGTGTGAGAACTGGAGACACAGGATTATTGTCGGTATCATTCTTAGGGCTGAAAGAGGAACAGAGAGAATCTGCTCTGGCAGCATTTAGATAGAATCAGTGTTATACTATGGTCAATAGTAAAGGATCAGAGATGATCACTTCACCAACATCAGTGCGCGCACACACACACACACACACACACACACACACACACACACACACACACACACGCACACGCACACGCACACGCACACGCACACGCACACACACAAAGTGTGAAAAAATATATATATTAAAAAATAAAACCATTTGTTTCTAACTACAGACTTGCTGCTTAAAATCAAACTGCTGGTAATTTTTTGGTGTGTTTTAAAGTCCTTCATGTGTGAAGCAAATCCTTTTTTTACTACAGAGTGCACTGCTGATAAACTACTGATGTCAGATAAACTGCTGATAAACTACTGATGTCAGATAAACTACTGATGTCAGATAAACTACTGATGTCAGATAAACTGCTGATAAACTGCTGATGTCAGATAAACTGCTGATGTCAGATAAACTACTGATGTCAGATAAACTGCTGATGTCAGATAAACTACTGATGTCAGATAAACTGCTGATGTCAGATAAACTGCTGATGTCAGATAAACTGCCAGATAAACTGCCATATAAACTACTGATGTCAGATAAACTGCTGATGTCAGATAAACTGCCAGATAAACTGCCAGATAAACTGCTGATGTCAGATAAACTACTGATGTCAGATAAACTGCCAGATAAACTGCTGATGGCAGATAAACTGCTGATGTCAGATAACTGCTGATGTCAGATAAACTATTGATGTCAGATAAACTGCTGATGTCAGATAACTGCTGATGTCAGATAAACTATTGATGTCAGATAAACTGCTGATGTCAGTTAAACTACTGATGGCAGATAAACTGCTGATGTCAGATAAACTGCCAGATAAACTGCTGATGCCAGATGAACTGCTGATGCCAGATAAACTGCTGATGTCAGATAAACTGCCAGATAAATGGTCAGATAAACTACTGATGGCAGATAAACTGCTGATGTCAGATAACTGCTGATGTCAGATAAACTGCTGATGCCAGATAAACTGCTGATGTCAGATAACTGCTGATGTCAGATAAACTGCCAGATAAACTGCTGATGTCAGATAAACTGCCAGATAAACTGCTGATGTCAGATAAACTACTGATGTCAGATAAACTGCCAGATAAACTGCTAGATGCCAGATAAACTGCTAGATGCCAGATAAACTGCCAGATGTCAGATAAACTGCTGATGTCAGATAAACTACTGATGTCAGATAAACAACTGATGTCAGATAAACTGCTGATAAACTACTGATGTCAGATAAACTGCTGATGTCAGAAAAACTGCCAGATAAACTGCCAGATAAACTACTGATGTCAGATAAACTGCTGATGTCAGATAAACTGCTGATGTCAGATAAACTGCCAGATAAACTGCCAGATAAACTGCTGATGTCAGATAAACTACTGATGTCAGATAAACTTCTGATGTCAGATAAACTACTGATGGCAGATAAACTGCTGATGTCAGATAACTGCTGATGTCAGATAAACTGCTGATGCCAGATAAACTGCTGATGTCAGATAAACTGCCAGATAAACTGCTGATGTCAGATAAACTGCTGATGTCAGATAAACTGCCAGATAAACTGCTGATGTCAGATAAACTACTGATGTCAGATAAACTGCCAGATAAACTGCTGATGTCAGATAAACTACTGATGGCAGATAAACTGCTGATGTCAGATAACTGCTGATGTCAGATAAACTGCTGATGCCAGATAAACTGCTGATGTCAGATAACTGCTGATGTCAGATAAACTGCCAGATAAACTGCTGATGTCAGATAAACTGCCAGATAAACTGCTGATGTCAGATAAACTACTGATGTCAGATAAACTGCCAGATAAACTGCTGATGCCAGATGAACTGCTGATGCCAGATAAACTGCTGATGTCAGATAAACTGCCAGATAAACGGTCAGATAAACTGCCAGATGCCAGATAAACTGCTAGATGCCAGTTAAACTGCTAGATGCCAGATAAACTGCTAGATGCCAGATAAACTGCCAGATGCCAGATAAACTGCCAGATGGCTTTTTTTTTCTTCTAATTTCCATTTTGCCAAGAAGCCTCTAATTCTGGAGTGGAGAGGGCAGGGAGCAGGGCACGCCAGGGAAAGAGGGCACGAGGAGAAGGCCAGACTGCTACCCGGCCGCCACGGCAACCACCCCTGCCCACCCCGCTCTGGCGTCCAGCCTACCCCACCGCACCATGCCCAGCTCCCCCCGCCCCACCCTGCCGAGCCAACCCAGCTCTGCTCTGTCCACTCTGACTATTTAATCTGCAGGGCCTGAGCAGCACTACCACTATAGTTCTATAGCTCTACAATTTAACATCTGCCCCACTGCAGACTGATGCTTCCTGCCAACCCTGCATCCGGGATTTAAAGAAAGAGAGGGACGAGGGAGAGACAGAGGGAGAGAAAGAGAGCGAGAGAGCGAGAGATAAAGAGAGAGAGAGGGAAGGGGAGAGAGATATAGAGAGTGAAAGAGATAAAGAGAGAGAGAGGGAAGGGGAGAGAGATATAGAGCGCGAAAGAGATAAAGAGAGAGAGAGGGAAGGGGAGAGAGATATAGAGAGCGAAAGAGATAAAGAGAGACAGACAGACACGATTGACTCAATGAGGGGCTTAAGGCTTAATGCCGAGGGAAATACATACTGTAGTAGGTGACATTGTGTTAATGACCTAATATAATTCAATCTAAGAGAAGCAAAAAGCCACTTTCAGTCATTTAATGTGAGACCGTTTTCTTTGCAGCCCAGCGCTGTGCTTTCTGAGAAGATGTTTTCAGGCTTAATCACATCTGAAGGCCCTGGCAGACTGTCTGTCTGTCTGTCTGTGAACGCCAACTAGTATCAACTCGCAACACAACCCACAGAGACCAGATACAGACTGGGTTTTTTCAAAGCAGCATTCCACTAGTTTCTACATTATTCACTTGGCGATAATGTCTATCACCATGATAGAGTCTGCCAGTGTAGAGAGTGAAAATACTCTAGTTCCATAAGATTTTTATCACCATTCAACTTGTGTCTCATCATTCAGCTACAGTCCATTTCTAGCACACACACACATGCTTTTCGTTCTCACTATTCACCCTCTGGTCTTTGGACCTCAGGGGGCTTAGCACCTAAAAGCCTCACAATTTTTTTTACAAATGCATAATTGAGAGTGATCCTGTCGGGCTGTATCACCGCCTGGTACGGCAATAGTAAAGGATCAGATAAACTGCACCGCCCACAACCGCAAAGCTCTCCGGAAGGTGGTGCAATCTGCACAACGAATCACCGGGGGCAAACTTCCCGCCCTCCTGGACACCTACACCACCCGATGCCATAGGAAGGCCAAAAGAATCATCAAGGACATCAACCACCCGAGCCACTGCCTGTTCGCCCTGCTATCATCCATCCAAAAGTCAAGGTCAGTACAGGTGCATCAAAGCCGGGACCGAGAGACTGAAAAACAGCTTTTATCTCAAGGCCATCAGACTGCTAAACAGCCATCACTAGCACATCAGAGGCTGCTGCCTATAGACAGACTACCCCTATACCATCAGACTGCTAAACAGCCATCACTAGCACATCAGAGGCAGCTGCCTATAGACAGACTACCCCTATACCATCAGACTGCTAAACAGCCATCACTAGCACATCAGAGGCTGCTGCCTATAGACAGACTACCCCTATACCATCAGACTGCTAAACAGCCATCACTAGCACATCAGAGGCTGCTGCCTATAGACAGACTACCCCTATACCATCAGACTGCTAAACAGCCATCACTAGCACATCAGAGGCTGCTGCCTATAGACATAGATTAGGAATCACTGGCCACATTCAGGAATGGATCACGAGCCACTTTAATAATGCTTCCGTTTTTTGCATTACTCATATGTATAAACACTCCACACTATTCTACTGTATCTTAGTCCCTTTTAAATTGTGTTTACATATTACATCAAATCAAATCAAATCAAATCGAATCAAATTTTATTTGCCACATACACATGGTTAGCAGATGTTAATGCGAGTGTAGCGAAATGCTTGTGCTTCTAGTTCCGACAATGCAGTAATAACCAACAAGTAATCTAACTAACAATTCCAAAACTACTGTCTTATACACAGTGTAAGGGGATAAAGAATATGTACATAAGGATATATGAATGAGTGATGGTACAGAGCAGCATAGGCAAGATACAGTAGATGGTATCGAGTACAGTATATACATATGAGATGAGTATGTAAACAAAGTGGCATAGTTAAAGTGGCTAGTGATACATGTATTACATAAGGATACAGTCGATGATATAGAGTACAGTATATACGTATGCATATGAGATGAATAATGTAGGGTAAGTAACATATGAGGTAGTATTGTTTAAAGTGGCTAGTGATATATTTACATCATTTCCCATCAATTCCCATTATTAGAGTGGCTGGAGTTGAGTCAGTGTCAGTGTGTTGGCAGCAGCCACTCAATGTTAGTGGTGGCTGTTTAACAGTCTGATGGCCTTGAGATAGAAGCTGTTTTTCAGTCTCTCGGTCCCAGCTTTGATGTCCCTGTACTGACCTCGCCTTCTGGATGATAACGGGGTGAACAGGCAGTGGCTCGGGTGGTTGATGTCCTTGATGATCTTTATGGCCTTCCTGTAACATCGGGTGGTGTAGGTGTCCTGGAGGGCAGGTAGTTTGCCCCCGGTGATGCGTTGTGCAGACCTCACTACCCTCTGGAGAGCCTTACGGTTGAGGGCGGAGCAGTTGCCGTACCAGGCGGTGATACAGCCCGCCAGGATGCTCTCGATTGTGCATCTGTAGAAGTTTGTGAGTGCTTTTGGTGACAAGCCGAATTTCTTCAGCCTCCTGAGGTTGAAGAGGCGCTGCTGCGCCTTCTTCACGATGCTGTCTGTGTGAGTGGACCAATTCAGTTTGTCTGTGATGTGCATGCCGAGGAACTTAAAACTCGCTACCCTCTCCACTACTGTTCCATCGATGTGGATAGGGGAGTGTTCCCTCTGCTGTTTCCTGAAGTCCACAATCATCTCCTTAGTTTTGTTGACGTTGAGTGTGAGGTTATTTTCCTGACACCACACTCCGAGGGCCCTCACCTCCTCCCTGTAGGCCATCTCGTCGTTGTTGGTAATCAAGCCTACCACTGTTGTGTCGTCCGCAAACTTGATGATTGAGTTGGAGGCGTGCGTGGCCACGCAGTCGTGGGTGAACAGGGAGTACAGGAGAGGGCTCAGAACGCACCCTTGTGGGGCCCCAGTGTTGAGGATCAGCGGGGAGGAGATGTTGTTGCCTACCCTCACCACCTGGGGCGGCCCGTCAGGAAGTCCAGTACCCAGTTGCACAGGGCGGGGTCGAGACCCAGGGTCTCGAGCTTGATGACAAGCTTGGAGGGTACTATGGTGTTGAATGCCGAGCTGTAGTCAATGAACAGCATTCTCACATAGGTATTCCTCTTGTCCAGATGGGTTAGGGCAGTGTGCAGTGTGGTTGAGATTGCATCGTCTGTGGACCTATTTGGGCGGTAAGCAAATTGGAGTGGGTCTAGGGTGTCAGGTAGGGTGGAGGTGATATGGTCCTTGACTAGTCTCTCAAAGCACTTCATGATGACGGAAGTGAGTGCTACGGGGCGGTAGTCGTTTAGCTCAGTTACCTTAGCTTTCTTGGGAACAGGAACAATGGTGGCCCTCTTGAAGCATGTGGGAACAGCAGACTGGTATAGGGATTGATTGAATATGTCCGTAAACACACCGGCCAGCTGCTCTGCGCATGCTCTGAGGGCGCGGCTGGGGATGCCGTCTGGGCCTGCAGCCTTGCGAGGGTTAACACGTTTAAATGTCTTACTCACCTCGGCTGCAGTGAAGGAGAGACCGCATGTTTTCATTGCAGGCCGTGTCAGTGGCACTGTATTGTCCTCAAAGCGGGCAAAAAAGTTATTTAGTCTGCCTGGGAGCAAGACATCCTGGTCCGTGACTGGGCTGGATTTCTTCCTGTAGTCCATGATTGACTGTAGACCCTGCCACATGCCTCTTGTGTCTGAGCCGTTGAATTGAGATTCTACTTTGTCTCTGTACTAACGCTTAGCTTGTTTGATAGCCTTGCGGAGGGAATAGCTGCACTGTTTGTATTCGGTCATGTTACCAGACACCTTGCCCTGATTAAAAGCAGTGGTTCGCGCTTTCAGTTTCACGTGAATGCTGCCATCAATCCACGGTTTCTGGTTAGGGAATGTTTTAATCGTTGCTATGGGAACGACATCTTCAACGCACGTTCTAATGAACTCGCACACCGAATCAGCGTATTCGTCAATATTGTTATCTGACGCAATACGAAACATATCCCAGTCCACGTGATGGAAGCAGTCTTGGAGTGTGGAGTCAGCTTGGTCGGACCAGCGTTGGACAGACCTCAGCGTGGGAGCCTCTTGTTTTAGTTTCTGTCTGTAGGCAGGGATCAACAAAATGGAGTCATGGTCAGCTTTTCCGAAAGGGGGGCGGGGCAGGGCCTTATATGCGTCGCGGAAGTTAGAGTAACAATGATCCAAGGTCTTTCCACCCCTGGTTGCGCAATCGATATGCTGATCAAATTTAGGGAGTCTTGTTTTCAGATTAGCCTTGTTAAAATCCCCAGCTACAATGAATGCAGCCTCCGGATAAATGGTTTCCAGTTTGCAAAGAGTTAAATAAAGTTTGTTCAGAGCCATCGATGTGTCTGCTTGGGGGGGGATATATACGGCTGTGATTATAATCGAAGAGAATTCTCTTGGTAGATAATGCGGTCTACATTTGATTGTGAGGAATTCTAAATCAGGTGAACAGAAGGATTTGAGTTCCTGTATGTTTCTTTCATCACACCATGTCACGTTAGCCATAAGGCATTTCATATGTATATACTGTGTTGTATTCTACACCACACCACTGTATTCTATACCACACCACTGACTGTTACAACAGCCATCTCCAGCACATCAGAGGCTGCTGCCTACAGACATAGATTAGAAATCACAGGCCACTTTAATAATGTCTGCGTATCTTGCATTACTCATCTCATATGTATAAACTGTACTCTACACTATTCAACAGTATCTTAGTCACTTTAGCTGTGTGTAAATATTGTATCACCCATCTCATATGTATAAACTGTACTCTATACTATTCAACAGTATCTTAGTCACTTTAGTTGTGTGTAAATATTGTATCACCCATCTCATATGTATAAACTGTACTCTACACTATTCAACAGTATCTTAGTCACTTTAGCTGTGTGTAAATATTGTATCACCCATCTCATATGTATAAACTGTACTCTATACTATTCAACAGTATCTTAGTCACTTTAGCTGTGTGTAAATATTGTATCACCCATCTCATATGTATAAACTGTACTCTATACTATTCAACAGTATCTTAGTCACTTTAGCTGTGTGTAAATATTGTATCACCCATCTCATATGTATAAACTGTACTCTATACTATTCAACAGTATCTTAGTCACTTTAGCTGTGTGTAAATATTGTATCACCCATCTCATATGTACATACTGTACTCTACACTATTCAACAGTATCTTAGTCACTTTAGCTGTGTGTAAATATTGTATCACCCATCTCATATGTACATACTGTATACACTATTCAACAGTATCTTAGTCCAATGCTGCTCTGACATATATATATATATATATTCTTAATCCATTCCTTACTTAGACTTACATGTATTTTGTGTATATGTTGTGAAACGGTTAGATATTACTACACTGTCGGAGCTAGAAACACAAGCATTTCGCTACACCCGGAATAACATCTCCTAGACACATGTACGTGACCAATAAAATTTGATTTGATTTGACAAGAAAATGTGGAGAAACCAAAACCTGAAAAGAAAGATTTCCTACGGTACTTTGAGATGGTGTGTGTAGGCTTGGGCTTTAACCGTTTATACCATATACCGGGATATTTACCAATACCAATGGTATGATTTTCAATACTGTTTTTAAAAAACACAGGGGAGCATTATAAGTTAAATATAACTATAAGAAATATAAGATTTGTCAAATGAATTATATCCAGCTCAGGGCTCCAGCAATTGGTTTGCTAACTTGCTAGCTAAGTGGCTAGATGTCAAGATCAAGCTTCCTGGTTACAGCAGAGACATTCAATCCTGAGTGCCGGTTTCTTTAGCTAACATTGACTGGCCTTTCTGCTATCTTCAAAATATGAACATTCCATCATTAACGAGTCTCAAGAAGAACAGAGGGGTTGATCCTGATTCGATAACCCTCACAGCTATCGTCCAATGAATATCCAAATATTGGAACTCTTATCACTTTTTCTTCTCCACAGAACACATTGGTCTCTGGGGCTCCTGAGTGGCGCAATGGATTAGGACACTGCATCTCAGTGCAAGAGGTGTCACTGCAGTCCCTGGTTTGAATCCAGACTGCACCACATCCGGCCGGGATTGGGATTCCCATAGGGTGGTGCACAATTGGCCCAGCGTCGTCCGGGGTAGGCCGTCGTTGTAAATACAAATTTGTTCTTAACTGACTTGCCTAGTTAAATTAAATAAATAAATCTGGTTGCCAAGCAACCTTTTTTTTTGTCCAGTTGAAACCAGTCTGTCAAATGTTGCTAGCTCATGTCTAAAGTCTCAACCTAAATACACACTGCAATTCCAAACCACAAAACCTCTGCTTTGATTTGAAACCTGACGATATGACACCTTGCCTTAGCTAACAGCTAAAATGTTTGTTTTTGACTTTATCATTCTAATTCTATTAACAAGGCCCCACATGCATTCCTGCTATTTCCAACCACCAAATGAGCAACTCCACCGTAAATCCAGCTGCATATTGAACGTTGAGATTGCCTGAAAGGCCAGTATCTTTGGCAATGACGTAGTGGCAAGAAGCGGAATGTCAGCTAAACAGACTGGTACCCAGACTAGAGACAGTCAATCCCCTCCTGAATCAAGATCCCTTTTGCCTAAAATGTTTTGGTACAGAAAACATTGGTACAGAAACGGTATGAACAATTGAATACAACCCAACCATATTGGTGTATAGCGTTGCGTAGCGATTATGTAACTAAATCTGTGTCCTGTCTCCAGGGATCACCTTGTATGCCTGGCTCACAGATTTACCGGATTATATATCCGGAATGCCGCCATTCTCTGCTCCGCATCCATCTATTCTACAGTACTACCCACTTCCTGCAATCTACCATATGACCCGCCCACTGCAGCTCATTGATCCCTGTCCTCACTCTCACTTTTGAGTGACATGAGCAGCTGCCAATCTGGTACAGTACACCATGGCACTGATGTGTAAGTGTATCTGAGATTACTAGGGAGACTCGGGACTGGCGAGGTTTAGGACTGGGGAGGCTTGAGACTGGGGAGGCTCGGGACTGGGGAGGCTCGGGACTGGGGAGGCTCGGGATTGGGGAGGCTCGGGACTGGAGACGCTCGGGACTGGGGAGGCTCTGGACTGGGGAGGCTCGGGACTGGGGAGGCTCGGGACTGGGGAGGCTCTGGACTGGGACTGGGGAGGCTCGGGACTGGAGACGCTCGGGACTGGAGACGCTCGGGACTGGGGAGGCTCGGGACTGGGGAGGCTCGGGACTGGAGACGCTCAGGACTGGGGAGGCTCTGGACGGGGAGGCTCGGGACTGGGGAGGCTCGGGACTGGGGAGGCTCGGGACTGGAGACGCTCGGGACTGGGGAGGCTCGGGACTGGGGACGCTCGGGACTGGGGAGGCTCGGGCTGCGGACGCTCGGGACTGGAGACGCTCGGGACTGGGGAGGCTCGGGACTGGGGACGCTCGGGACTGGGGAGGCTCGGGTCTGCGGACGCTCGGGATTGTGTCTTTCACCATAAAAGTCCTATGACCAAGTTCAAGTTAGTATAGTTATACACACAGTGGGGTCAGATATGACTGACAGCCTTGATGAAGATGAGCAATAATACAATTGTTCAGAGAAAGACATTTTGTTTAACAAGTAATCGTGTTTTCCAGAAAAAACAAGGTAGGGGTCAAAATGATTGACAGCTCTAAAGAAGTATGCAATATTCCTAGCATGCTAATCTCTACATCTAGCTTGGGACTGGATGCATTTTACAGTTCGTTTTGGTTGCGTTTCATATTATTTTGACATGCTAACCTCTCACCATTACCAATAACAGGGGAGGTTAGCATGTCAAAATAATCTGAAACACAACCAAAACGAACTGTAAAATGCATCCAGTCCCAAACTTGATGTAGAGGTTAGCATGTCTTGGGGGGGTATGATCTTTGTTGACCCTCTGTAAATTTCTCAGTCATCATTATTCACAATTTATTCAGGATGATCTGTAATCCTGGTAGCGGCCACATGAATGTCGAAGTGTTTAGAAACGTATTCTATGTCTTATTGACAATGAAAGTGATTCCAAAATGCATTATTTATCATTCATTTCTGTTGGGCATAAAATAATATGAAACACAACCAAAGCAAACAGCAAATGCATCCAACAAGTTTGTAGAGTCACAAGCTAAACGTTTGACTCCTTTGTTTATAAGAATCTTTAGGGGTGTCAATTGTTATTTCTCCAAGCAATTGTATTAGCATAAAATAATATAATTTCCTCTATAGCACAGTATTTTAATTATTTATTTTACACTGTCATTATTGCTCATCTTTATCAAGGGTGTGTCACGCCCTGGTCTTAGTATTTTGTGTTTTCTTTATTTATTTGGTCAGGCCAGGGTGTGACATGGGTTTATTTTGTGGTGTGTTTGTGTATTGTTTTTTTGTTGTAGGTTTTGGGATTGTAGGTTTTGGGATTGTGGCTTAGTGGGGTGTTCTAGCAAAGTCTATGGTTGCCTGAGGCGGTTCTCAATAATAAGAATTTGTTCTTAACTGACTTGCCTAGTAAAATAAAGGTTAAAAAAAAAAAAAAATCAGAGGCAGGTGTTTATCGTTGTCTCTGATTGGGAACCATATTTAGGCAGCCATATTCTTTGAGTGTTTGGTGGGTGATTGTTCCTGTCTCTGTGTTTGTTGTTCACCAGATAGGCTGTATAGGTTTTCACATTCCGTTTGTTGTTTTTGTATTGTTCGTGTTTCATCTTAATTAAAGATGTATATTATTAACCACGCTGCATTTTGGTCCGACTCTCCTTCGACGGAGGAAAACCGTAACAGGGTGTCAATAATTTCGGACCCCACTGTATATTTAGTAAGAAAAAATGTCAAACAAAATGTACGCATTTTGTGCTTTTGAATGCACAAAAAACAACTTTACTTTATAATTTAAAAAACTTTACTTTAGAAAAAAAAAATCCTTTACTTTTGAATAAAAACACGTGCTTCCTTATTAGTGTGATGTATAATTTGTGCAAAAAGGTTTACCGCTTTGTTGTCCTCATCCTCTGACGACTCCGTCTCCTCCTCCACCTCTCCTTCCTCAGGGAACTCCACGTCCGACTCCCCTGGAGCGATGGGCACACTGATGGTCAGGTTGGGGTTGGTCATGTAGCTGTCGTCGTCCGGGACCTTCTCTCCGTAGCGTCCGATCACCCCCACCACCCCGACCCCCACCCCACCGTTACTCTCCACGTGATTCGCTACGGGTGTCAGCTTCACAGAAATCTGAACGTCTTTAGTCATGAGACGTCTCTTCTTCAGGTTTCCGTTGAATAGTTCGGTGACGTTCCTCATCAGCCAGGCGAACCCCGTGTGGATGCGGGCGACGGCGATCTGGATGTTGTTCATCTCTCCGTCCTCGTCGGGAGCTGACAGGTTGTCTGAGCTGAACGAGCTGAGCAGCAGGGCCAAGAACAGGTTCAGCACCTGGGATGCAAGAGGAAAAGGAGACCAGTATAATGGAACCACACAAAATGGGATAAATTGGTGTATTTTGATCATGTTCAAATTATATAGAAGCAGATCAGAGGTTGAGGCCTTCTTTAAGACCCTTTGACCCAAGACAATGGTTTCGTCATCAGAATCTAATCCTATAGACAGAGGATTAACCCACCGTTCAAATGCATACATGTTTAACACGTAATATGGATCCAAGCAGCATCCCATCTGATCTCCAGTAATCTGCCTGCTCAGAGAGCACTCGAGCTACTTGTCATCTAGGCTCCAGATACCTCTGCATTGTGTGTGGGACATAACCAGTTGGTGTGGAATTATCTGCTCATTGAGATGGGGGAGGGGAGGGGAGCATGAACATGATCTGAGCAGATTCTTGTTGATGGGTGCTCTTTGACCTCCTTGCACCTAAGCAATTTGTTGCTTGTGAACCCTAGAGATCAGCCGGGATACACAGCCTTCATATGATTCATGTGTTTAGAGAGAGGGAAGGTTTCTGTCAGTCTGACCATGTACTGCCCAGAGGAGAGCTGGAGGAATCTGGTGGTCAAGCTCGTCATATATAGCACCCTTTATAACTAGCTTCATAACATTGTATACTGTTGTCCATAATGCAAAAAACTAAAAATACAAAAAAATGCAGACGTTTTTATTTTAATATCAAAATAATTTCCGGGTAACAATTTAATCCTTTACTGTAAAAGTTTTCCATTAAAATGGACAAAACTGAACCAAAACAGCCTTTTAGCAACAACAAAACAACTAATTCTAACGCTACAATGTTGCTAGGACTGTCTGTGAGTGGTCTGAGTGGGGAAGGGAAAGCCAGCTAAAAACTATATTTTTTGGGGGGGGGCAGAGAGGTTTGGATCCTCTCTTCGTTATCTGATCTATTCATTTACTGCCTGGTGACGTCACCTGGCAACCCGAGCACTCCACTCATGCAAAACTCTGCCAATTAAAAAGTCCTGTGTAGATTGTATGTTTAACCAGCAACTAATCAAATAGTTGAAAAATCACAGATTTGTTTCTGAGCATGTGGATAGGATTCATTAAGAAGTTGCCTTTAATGACGTCGGGAAAGTAAAGGTCAACGGAACAAGTGTTTGACTTGTGTCCAACAGGATTTGACTTTCTTAAAGCTATGCTCTCTTAAAGCCTATATGGAGGAATGAACTGAGATCTTTCCCAATGTGTTCTCCAATCTCATGAAACATTTTTAGAAAAGGAGAGGTATTCCCCCTTTTTGAGAGGAAAAAACATATTACTTCTTCAACTAAATCTCCTTCTCTGAGCAATTGTATTAATATGATATAATATAATTTCCTTTTTTAATTTCCTTTTTTTTTTTAGACAATAGCTCAGTATTTGAAGTATTTCTTTTATACAGACATTTTCTTTATCAATACATTTGGACACTGCATGTGGTTTGGAAATGACATGCGAAAGCAAGAGCCAAAACCCAGCGAATCTGTGTGAAAACCCAGCGAGTCTGTGTGAAAACCCAGTGAATCTGTGTGAAAACCCAGTGAATCTGTGTGAAAACCCAGTGAATCTGTGTGAAAACCCAGTGAATCTGTGTGAAAACCCAGTGAATCTGTGTGAAAACCCAGTGAGTCTGTGTGAAAACCCAGTGAATCTGTGTGAAAATGTGTGAAAACCCAGTGAATCTGTGTGAAAACGTGTGAAAACCCAGTGAATCTGTGTGAAAACGTGTGAAAACCCAGTGAATCTGTGTGAAAACCCAGTGAATCTGTGTGAAAACATGTGAAAACCCAGTGAATCTGTGTGAAAACCCAGTGAATCTGTGTGAAAACGTGTGAAAACCCAGTGAATTTGTGTGAAAACCCAGTGAATCTGTGTGAAAACCCAGTGAATCTGTGTGAAAACCCAGTGAATCTGTGTGAAAACGTGTGAAAACCCAGTGAATCTGTGTGAAAACCCAGTGAATCTGTGTGAAAACGTGTGAAAACCCAGTGAATCTGTGTGAAAACCCAGTGAATCTGTGTGAAAACGTGTGAAAACCCAGTTAATCTGTGTGAAAACCCAGTGAATCTGTGTGAAAACCCAGTGAGTCTGTGTGAAAACCCAGTGAGTCTGTGTGAAAACCCAGTGAGTCTGTGTGAAAACCCAGTGAATCTGTGTGAAAACCCAGTGAATCTGTGTGAAAACGTGTGAAAACCCAGTGAATCTGTGTGAAAACCCAGTGAATCTGTGTGAAAACGTGTGAAAACCCAGTTAATCTGTGTGAAAACCCAGTGAATCTGTGTGAAAACCCAGTGAGTCTGTGTGAAAACCCAGTGAATCTGTGCCGGTCACTCGTTCTCCTTTGGATTTAGCCTGCCTGTGTCCTGGATTACACAAAATGGTTCCCTCCGACTTTACTGCAGTCCACTAACGGCAGAAAATGGTACTCAACTTGTACTCGCTCGTAACATTATATTTTTTTTAAAGTGACGTTTTTTTATTTTTTAAAATCTGAATTTAATTAAATAATGAAAAGATAATTAACAATATCTCAGGAGAAAAAACATGAGAAAATGTTGAATGAAAAAAAATACTATCTTTCAAAATGACCCCAGTGATATGGGAAATAGTTGAGGTATGGGACTGGAGAAATGTAACCACTCTTCATTGACAGAGCTATGGATGCAGAGACAGATCATCAATGACGTTAAATGTATAGTTCTAACCATGTTATGAGGCTATACAATGTTTATTTACAAACATTGGAGTAAAACAAGTTTATTTGTTGAGTTCTGATGGGATACGACAGTTGAACTAAGCTCTTGAAGCATTTACAAGTTCTATTCTTCAAGAATAAATTGGTATATATCCTTAATTTATAAATCCACAAATGAATGTAGCAACATACGGATTGTCCCTTTAAAGACTTAATTTAGCTCTTTCATGTACTCTATCCAGTGGCACATCAAGCTGAAGCTCTGTCATGTACTCCATCCAGCAGCACATCAAGCTGAAGCTCTATCATGTACTCCATCCAGCAGCACATCAAGCTGAAGCTCTGTCATGTACTCCATCCAGCAGCACATCAAGCTGAAGCTCTGTCATGTACTCCATCCAGCAGCACATCAAGCTGAAGCTCTATCATGTACTCCATCCAGCAGCACATCAAGCTGAAGCTCTGTCATGTACTCCATCCAGCAGCACATCAAGCTGAAGCTCTGTCATGTACTCCATCCAGCAGCACATCAAGCTGAAGCTCTGTCATGTACTCCATCCAGCAGCACATCAAGCTGAAGCTCTGTCATGTACTCCATCCAGCAGCACATCAAGCTGAAGCTCTATCATGTACTCCATCCAGCAGCACATCAAGCTGAAGCTCTGTCATGTACTCCATCCAGCAGCACATCAAGCTGAAGCTCTGTCATGTACTCCATCCAGCAGCACATCAAGCTGAAGCTCTGTCATGTACTCCATCCAGCAGCACATCAAGCTGAAGCTCTGTCATGTACTCCATCCAGCAGCACATCAAGCTGAAGCTCTGTCATGTACTCCATCCAGCAGCACATCAAGCTGAAGCTCTGTCATGTACTCCATCCAGCAGCACATCAAGCTGAAGCTCTGTCATGTACTCCATCCAGCAGCACATCAAGCTGAAGCTCTGTCATGTACTCCATCCAGCAGCACATCAAGCTGAAGCTCTGTCATGTACTCCATCCAGCAGCACATCAAGCTGAAGCTCTGTCATGTACTCCATCCAGCAGCACATCAAGCTGAAGCTCTGTCATGTACTCCATCCAGCAGCACATCAAGCTGAAGCTCTGTCATGTACTCCATCCAGCAGCACATCAAGCTGAAGCTCTTTCATGTACTCCATCCAGCAGCACATCAAGCTGAAGCTCTGTCATGTACTCCATCCAGCAGCACATCAAGCTGAAGCTCTGTCATGTACTCCATCCAGCAGCACATCAAGCTGAAGCTCTGTCATGTACTCCATCCAGCAGCACATCAAGCTGAAGCTCTGTCATGTACTCCATCCAGCAGCACATCAAGCTGAAGCTCTGTCATGTACTCCATCCAGCAGCACATCAAGCTGAAGCTCTGTCATGTACTCCATCCAGCAGCACATCAAGCTGAAGCTCTGTCATGTACTCCATCCAGCAGCACATCAAGCTGAAGCTCTGTCATGTACTCCATCCAGCAGCACATCAAGCTGAAGCTCTATCATGTACTCCATCCAGCAGCACATCAAGCTGAAGCTCTGTCATGTACTCCATCCAGCAGCACATCAAGCTGAAGCTCTGTCATGTACTCCATCCAGCAGCACATCAAGCTGAAGCTCTGTCATGTACTCCATCCAGCAGCACATCAAGCTGAAGCTCTGTCATGTACTCCATCCAGCAGCACATCAAGCTGAAGCTCTGTCATGTACTCCATCCAGCAGCACATCAAGCTGAAGCTCTGTCATGTACTCCATCCAGCAGCACATCAAGCTGAAGCTATGCTAAATGAACATGGATGAATGAATGAGAGAAATGCTGCGGCCGGCCGGCAACCACTAGTTGTCTGGAGTTCTGAGAAAAAAGGTTTTGATCTCTTCTCATTAAATGATAGCCTCCAGGACACAGATGGATAACAAAGCAACATCTGGGTGGCTCAACCAATACTGCATTGCTGTGGCGCCAAGTGACAGCAGTTGTGTACAAACAGAGCCGTTACTTGGATTAAATGTTTGTTATTTTTTATAAACAGTTCCAATTCTGTGCCCTTGCATTACGAAGGCTTTTGTTTTATACTACAAAACTAAACTGTAAATACTTGCCGAGTCCGGATATTATACAGTACTGTAACTAGCTACCACGCCGTGCTGTAACGTTCCAACGTCACCTCATCTGATCAACACATGTTCAACCCATTAAAATACCTTATTTATTACCACTGGATAAAACATTTAAGCCTTAAGTGGACGTTCTGCCGTTATAAATTCTACAAACGCCACTCCAGTGTGGATATACTTGTTGGCACTGGACACGCGGGGTTGGATAATGTCATATATGTTTGTATGTACTTTGTAGAGGATAACAGATGGTTAAATATGTTGTCCAGACTGAATCTGTTTTGAAGTTCGCTTATAGTAATCTGCATGTCAAACTGGTTACTATGACAACGTAGCCGCCATTTTCGGAGATATGATTGGGTTTTGGGATGGCCCACAGGGACACTGTACATGGAATCATTGTTGTAACATGGTGACCATAACGGACAATGCAAACCATTTTTAGTTATTTCCTAGATCAATCCTCTCACACGGTCTGAAAGCACAGCTTTTTCAGAGTACGTCTATACTGTAGACTGTGATTCACTTTCTCAGAGTATGTCTATACTATTGACTCCTAAATAATCCATTGTGGAAACTCTCTGTCCCTCCTTCTCTCTCCTACCCAATAGAAACCCTTACAGGAACCCTCTGTCCCTCCTACCCAATAGAAACCCTTACAGAAACCCTCTGTCCCTCCTCCCAAATAGAAACCCTTACAGAAACCCTCTGTCCCCCCTTCTCTCTCCTACCCAATAGAAACCCTCTGTCCCTCCTACCCAATAGAAACCCTTACAGGAACCCTCTGTCCCTCCTTCTCCCTCCTCCCCAATAGAAACCCTTACAGAAACCCTCTGTCCCTCCTACCCAATAGAAACCCTTACAGAAACCCTCTGTCCCTCCTACCCAATAGAAACCCTTACAGAAACCCTCTGTCCCTCCTACCCAATAGAAACCCTTACAGAAACCCTCTGTCCCTCCTTCTCTCTCCTACCCAATAGAAACCCTTACAGAAACCCTCTGTCCCTCCTACCCAATAGAAACCCTTAAAGAAACCCTCTGTCCCTCCTTCTCTCTCATCCCCAATACAAACCCACATCCATCTCATCATTTGGACCAAACGACAAATCAGACCAGATCTTGCTATTGTTTGTTTCCATAAAACTCTGTAGCTCTCGTCTCTCCAGTGCATTGTAATACTCCCTTTTCAGATCCCATTTCTCAATCAGAAGGTTGTGCAACAGCACAACTAATTGTATCCATAATACAACATCCATCACATCATTTATGCCAAACAACAATCTTGCTGATATTTCTGTTTAAAAAAAACAACCTCTAAACTCATTCCAATGCATAATGATCCTGTTCTATTAGCTTGTGTGTGTCTTTTGTCCGACCTTCTCTCTTTGTGTTAAAACTGATCTCTACATTTCAGGTTTCTCAACAGATCTACTCACCACCAGGTTTCCTATGACCATGACCAGCATGAAGACTAGGATGCAGAGAGGCTGCCCTGCCACCTCCATACAATCCCACATGGTCTCGATCCACTCGCCACACAGCACCCGGAACACGATGAGGAACGAGTGGAAGAAGTCCTTCATGTGCCAGCGGGGTAACATACAATCCTTAGAGATCTTACAAACGCAGTCCTGGTAGTTCTTGCCGAACAGCTGCATGCCCACCACGGCGAAGATGAAGACGATAATGGCCAGTACCAGGGTCAGGTTTCCCAGAGCGCCCACGGAGTTACCGATGATCTTTATCAGTGTGTTCAGGGTGGGCCATGACTTCGCTAGCTTGAACACTCGCAACTGACCGACACACAAAAAAAAGAGACAAATCAATTAGCAAAATTAAATGATCAAATTATGTTAATTATGTTACATTACATAATGCTTAAAAATGACCCATTTTAATATATTTTACATTATGTGAATAAAGGACTACAATGTAGTAAAGGATACTAAAGGACTACAATGTAGTAAATGATACTAAAGGACTACAATGTAGTCCCCTGCAGTAAAGGAATGGCACATGACGTTATCATTGGATTGCTGTGTGAGTATGGCTTGTACCCAAGTAAACAGTGTCTCAGCATCTAGATCAGAGTCCTTGTGTTTGACACGTCTCAACATCTAGATCAGAGTCCTTGTGTTTGACACGTCTCAGCATCTAGATCAGAGTCCTTGTGTTTGACACGTCTCAGCATCTAAATCAGAGTCCTTGTGTTTGACACAACATCTCAGCATCTAGATCTAGATCAGAGTCCTTGTGTTTGACATGTCTCAACATCTAGATCAGAGTCCTGGTGTTTGACACGTCTCAGCATCTAGATCAGAGTCCTTGTGTTTGACACGTCTCAACATCTAGATCAGAGTCCTTGTGTTTGACACGTCTCAACATCTAGATCAGAGTCCTTGTGTTTGACACGTCTCAACATCTAGATCAGTGTCCTTGTGTTTGACACGTCTCAGCATCTAGATCAGAGTCCTGGTGTTTGACACGTCTCAACATCTAGATCAGAGTCCTTGTGTTTGACACGTCTCAACATCTAGATCAGAGTCCTTGTGTTTGACACGTCTCAACATCTAGATCAGAGTCCTTGTGTTTGACACGTCTCAGCATCTAGATCAGAGTCCTTGTGTTTGACACGTCTCAGCATCTAAATCAGAGTCCTTGTGTTTGACACGTCTCAACATCTAGATCAGAGTCCTGGTGTTTGACACGTCTCAGCATCTAGATCAGAGTCCTTGTGTTTGACACGTCTCAGCATCTAGATCAGAGTCCTTGTGTTTGACACGTCTCTCAGCATCTAGATCAGAGTCCTTGTGTTTGACACGTCTCAGCATCTAGATCAGAGTCCTTGTGTTTGACACGTCTCAGCATCTAAATCAGAGTCCTTGTGTTTGACACGTCTCAGCATCTAGATCAGAGTCCTGTGTTTGACACGTCTCAGCATCTAGATCAGAGTCCTTGTGTTTGACACGTCTCAGCATCTAGATCAGTGTCCTTGTGTTTGACACGTCTCAGCATCTAGATCAGAGTCCTGGTGTTTGACACGTCTCAACATCTAGATCAGAGTCCTTGTGTTTGACACGTCTCAACATCTAGATCAGAGTCCTTGTGTTTGACACGTCTCAACATCTAGATCAGAGTCCTTGTGTTTGACACGTCTCAACATCTAGATCAGAGTCCTTGTGTTTGACACGTCTCAACATCTAGATCAGAGTCCTTGTGTTTGACACGTCTCAACATCTAGATCAGAGTCCTTGTGTTTGACACGTCTCAACATCTAGATCAGAGTCCTTGTGTTTGACACGTCTCAACATCTAGATCAGAGTCCTTGTGTTTGACACGTCTCAACATCTAGATTAGAGTCCTTGTGTTTGACACGTCTCAGCATCTAGATCAGAGTCCTTGTGTTTGACACGTCTCAACATCTAGATCAGAGTCCTTGTGTTTGACACGTCTCAGCATCTAGATCAGAGTCCTTGTGTTTGACACGTCTCAGCATCTAGATCAGAGTCCTTGTGTTTGACACGTCTCAACATCTAGATCAGAGTCCTGGTGTTTGACACGTCTCAGCATCTAGATCAGAGTCCTTGTGTTTGACACGTCTCAACATCTAGATCAGAGTCCTTGTGTTTGACATGTCTCAACATCTAGATCAGAGTCCTGGTGTTTGACACGTCTCAACATCTAGATCAGAGTCCTGGTGTTTGACACGTCTCAGCATCTAGATCAGAGTCCTGGTGTTTGACACGTCTCAACATCTAGATCAGAGTCCTTGTGTTTGACACGTCTCAGCATCTAGATCAGAGTCCTGGTGTTTGACACGTCTCAACATCTAGATCAGAGTCCTGGTGTTTGACACGTCTCAACATCTAGATCAGAGTCCTTGTGTTTGACACGTCTCAGCATCTAGATCAGAGTCCTTGTGTTTGACACGTATCTGATCCATTTTCATATTGCTCGTAATTGAAGTGATTCCACTAAAATGTGTCCCCCCACTCTCTAAATCTCATTGATACTGTGACTCAATCATTGTAATGCTCAACAGATTACGCCACTGTGTGTGGAGGGGGGGGCATACTAAATACTAAGCTTGAAGTTTCTCACCCTCAAACACATGATCAAAAAGGAATAATTATTTCGATGTAGCATTTTTATTTTACTTTATTGATTGCGTTAAATCATTTATACAGTTATTTAAACCAATCATAACCAATCAAACAAATCAAATATATAATAAAATAAATAGATAAATAAAATGTTATCAAATGAAATGAAATGTCTTTGTGACAGTGACATTACCAGTCTGAAGGAGCGCAGGACAGACAGTCCCTCTACGTTGGACAGGCCCAGCTCCATGAGGCTGAGACAGACGATGATGCCGTCAAACATGTTCCAGCCCTGCTGGAAGTAAAAGTATGGATCCATGGCTATCAGCTTGAACACCATCTCTGCTGTGAAGATCACTGTGAACACCTGGGAGAGCAAACAGATAATACACAACCAATACACAACCATTACCCAACCATCACATTACACAACCAATACACAACCATTACCCAACCATCACATTACACAACCAATACACAACCATTACCCAACCATCACATTACACAACCAATACACAACCATTACCCAACCATCACATTACACAACCAATACACAACCATTACCCAACCATCACATTACACAACCAATACACAACCATTACCCAACCATCACATTACACAACCATTACCCAACCATCACATTACACAACCAATACACAACCATTACCCAGCCATCACATTACACAACCAATACACAACCATTACCCAACCATCACATTACACAACCATTACCCAACCATCACATTACACAACCAATACACAACCATTACCCAACCATCACATTACACAACCAATACACAACCATTACCCAACCATCACATTACACAACCATTACCCAACCATCACATTACACAACCAATACACAACCATTACCCAACCATCACATTACACAACCAATACACAACCATTACCCAACCATCACATTACACAACCAATACACAACCATTACCCAACCATCACATTACACAACCAATACACAACCATTACCCAACCATCACATCACACAACCAATACACAACCATTACCCAACCATCACATTACACAACCATTACCCAACCATCACATTACACAACCATCACACAACCATCACATTACACAACCATCACCCAACCATCACATTACACAACCATTACCCAAACATCACATTACACAACCATCACACAACCATTACCCAACCATCACATCACACAACCATCCCATTACACAACCATCACATTACACAACCATCACATTACACAACCAGTACAGACCCAGTGTACAACCACGATCAGCCATGACTCGTTCTCATTCTGTTAATTCCTTGGACTTCGAGGAACTTTTTTTTTCCACTTAATTTGTCGTATGGTATGTCACAACTATGCTAATATTGTGTTTCTACTGTATACTACTGTTATTCTGTATTTTCTGTGAAAGGCGTTTGCCTCTCCTGTGGTCTAAAGGGCTTCAGATGAACAGCCAGAGGGAGTAGTAGAAGATTATCCCCCTCCCTACCTTTTGATCTGGATTCAATAGGCTAGTGTCGATCTGGATTGAATAGACTAGTGCTGATCTGGATTCAATAGACTGGTGTTGATCTGGATTCAATAGGCTAGTGTCGATCTGGATTGAATAGACTGGAGTTGATCTGGATTCAATATACCAAGGTTAATCTGGATTGAATAGACTGGTGTTGCCAATTTGAGGGAAATATATGTCCTAAAGTTTCAATTCTTTTCAGAAATCCCTGTTGAAAGATGTATTCCTTGTTTATTCCCTTTTGATTCTGGGATTGTACAACCCTAGTTTCCATTGTGTCTGATTTTAGAACCCTAGTTTCCATTGTCTGATTGTACAACCCTAGTTTCCATTGTCTGATTTTACAACCCTAGTTTCCATTGTCTGATTGTACAACCCTAGTTTCCATTGTCTGATTGTACAACCCTAGTTTCCATTGTCTGATTGTACAACCCTAGTTTCCCTTTTGTCTTGTAGGTTATGTGATTACTATTTCCGTAACTGTTATGTGATTGTAGATAGATGGTAATTAGTTTATTCATTGTAAAAATACATAATTTTTTCCCCCGTCTTATCAGATGTAATGTGATACCTATACTTATTTACTGTTTATATGAATCTTTCATAAAAATACAAATAAATCACAAAAATAGCCTGACCATGTTGAGTGAATATTGTGATCGTTGTGTGATAGATTGTAAGTGTTGTTAATAATTGTAATAGTCATTTAACTCTGGAAATCCTTACCAGGTTGCCAACAGAGAGCACATTGTTGAACTCGTCGGTCATGGGGTAGTGTTCCAGGGCCATGAAGAGGGTGTTGAGGACGATACAGATGGTTATTGCCAGGTCTAGGAAGGGATCCATCACAATCATCTTCACATACTCCTTTACCTTCAGCCACCACGGGCACCTGTCCCAGATCAGGTACGCCTTGGCAAAAGTGTACCAGCACGGGGGGCACTTCTGACGAGACTCCTCCAGCTCTGGGTGGCAGAGACCAGACACAGGGGTTAGGTTGGAATGGTTTTAGCGCTGTGTAAAATTCCACAAACTTCCCCACAGTTCCTTGGGTTTTTCAAGAAACTTGGTTGAAGGAGTATCTTCTTGCTCATGCCCTCCTAATTCCGGGAAATTAAGATTTCGGAAAAACCGGAGAACTTTTGGGAACGATTGTGGAAGCCCAAGCAGTTTTAAAGGTAACACTTTTATATTTATAAATAATTTATAAAGGATTTGTAAAGGGTTTATAAACTTTTAATAAGTAGTTTATAGATATTTTATAAATCTGTCATAATTTATTAACTGCAAAGATACTACAAAGCACATTGTGTGCTTTTCATTTAGCTCCTTGCCAAAGACTATACTGGTAATAATAACAGTTCTGGTTTTAAAATGCTTGATGGGATTACCTTTTACATCCTGATTGGCTTGTTGAGAGCTTTACCAGTCCAGTCAGCTAGCCATCAGTTAGTTATGACTTAGTTATACGTTAGTTTTGAGCTAGTTGTAGATTAAACTTGTAAATGATAAATTAGATATAAGTTAGTTATACATTTATAATGATGTCATAATGAGTTAGTTATACATGTATAATGATGTCATAATGAGTTAGTTATACATGTATAATGATGTCATAATGAGTTAGTTATACATTTATAATGATGTCATAATGAGTTAGTTAGAGATTTATAATGAAGTCATAATGAGTTAGCTAAACATTTATAATGAAGTCATAATGAGTTAGTTAGACATTTATAATGAAGTCATAATGAGTTAGTTATACATTTATAATGATGTCATAATGAGTTAGTTAGAGATTTATAATGAAGTCATAATGAGTTAGCTAAACATTTATAATGAAGTCATAATGAGTTAGTTAGACATTTATAATGAAGTTATAATGAGTTAGTTAGGCGTTAAAAGAGCCTCTGTAAATTGACCTCTGACCTCTGAAGGTACCCTCACCATCCATGGCATCGCTGAGGAAGCTAATGGAGCTCAGACCGCGCTTCCTACGGAGGGGAGGCTCTGCAGTCTCGGGGGAGAGCTGGGCTGGCTTGGCACTGGACTCTTCTATACAGGTGGGCTCCTGGAAGAACGGGAAAAACAAAGTTTGACAAACACTGGCCAATCAAACAATCAATTAATTCAATCAATCACATTATATTTACTTTTTTTTTTAAATACAAAAAATATTTGCTCCCACAGACTCCAATACTACAACAGGGCTGACTTGAAAAAAAAAACTGGTTTTAAAAAGTTCACAAACTTTATCTTCTTTGACCTTCTCCATGCTGCAGGCGGGTAGGGAGGTGGGGGTGTGCAGGCCGACAGTGGTGACGCCGTTCTGGTCCAGGGAGATGTTGAGACGTCCGTTGATGTTGAGACTGGGGGTGAAGACCTGGGAGCAATGGCTCCTCACGCTGCCTGTCCTTTTGTGCTTGTGTTGCCAGTTGGGGCCGATGGTGGAGCCTGCCCTGCTCCTCCCCATGATGTCCCCGTGAACACTGTACTCGTCATCCCCGAAATCGGCATCAGAGGTGGTACAGGGCCTGAAGGAGAAGATACTGGCCTGGCTGCCACGGCGGGTGCTGAGAGGGTGGGACGACATGGCAGCAAGGAGAGGGTGGACGGGCATGGGAGACGTGGGAGGCAGGGGGACTGGAGGGAGGATAAGGAGAGAGAGAGAGAGAGAGAGAGGGAAAGAGAGAGGGTGTGAGAGAGAGTTAGTTGTAGAAGACAAAAAATAGTGAGACATTCATTATTTTTTTAATGTTAACCTTTATTTAATAAGGCAAATCAGTTAAGAACAAATTCTTATTGACAATGACGGCCTCCCCCGGCCAAACCCGGCCTACCCCGGCCAAATCCGGCCTCCCCCGGCCAAACCCGGGCGACGCTGGGACAATTGTGCGCTGCCCTATGGGTCTCCCAATCGCGGCCGGATGTGATACAGCCTGGAATGAAACCAGGGAACTGCAGTGACACCTCTTGCACTGAGATGCAGTGTCTTAGACCGCTGCGCCACTCAGGACCCCAAGTGGTGCAGCAGGCCTTGATGGGTGCTACGCATCGGTAGTGAATAAGGTGAGTTTGGCTTATAGTGATTGTTAAAAGGCTAATCGGGAACATGATGATGCTAAACAAGGTTCTCATCAACATTCAAACTTTCCAAGACCGACACGTTGCCAACTACAAATCCCTCTGACAGTTCAGTAAGGTGTGATATGTGCTCGTCTTACCAAGCTACTTAAAAATGAATACACTAAACTGCAAGTCGATCTGGATAAGAGTGTCTGCTAAAAAAAAGACCAAAATGCAATGTAATGTAACAAAAAGTGTCTGTCGTACCACCCGCTCATCCAGTGGATCAAACTTCTCGTCTGATTCGTCCTCTGGATCCTCGGACAGCATCCTGCGAGATCTTCTACTGGCTGTCCGTTTCAAACTACTGCTCACTTTGAGTTGAAACGGGGACAGCTCTGGAGACATGCCAGAGTCTGTCTCCTGCTGGATTCTTCTCTCGGCCATCTTCCCCACCAGTAGAGAAACGAGTTCAGTTTACACGGTCAAAATAATAACAATAATAACAAAATAATAACGGATAATATAATGACCATCAATCTGTGCTTTACCATTGACTTTAAAGGAATTTAACACAAATTCTAGACAGAGGTTAATTAGTAGTGCTACAATCATTATTACAATATTCCTAAAATGTAATACATACTTTAATTTCCTGAATTGGCAAAAGAAAAACAAAAAGAAAAAACAAAATAAGTAACAGGATGTTTTAAAATAAACCAGAGCCATACATCATAGAGAGAATATATTACAACATAAGGTACATGGTTCATGGTAGTAATGTAAACCAGGGTTGGTGTCACGCCCTGGTCAAAGTATTTTGTGTTTATCTTCATGTATTTGGTCAGGCCAGGGTGTGGCATGGGGTTTTTGTAATTGTGGTGTGTTTGTCTTGGGGTTTTGGTGGTGGTATTGGGATTGTAGCTTAGTGGGTTGTCTAGCAAGGTCTATGGCTGTCTGGAGTGGTTCTCAATCAGAGGTAGGTGTTTATCGTTGTCTCTGATTGGGAACCATATTTAGGCAGCCATATTCTTTGAGTTTGTCGTGGGTGATTGTCCTTAGTGTCCTATGTGTACTCGTTGTTAGTTTGCACCAGATAGGCTGTTTCGTTTATTGTTTTTTGTAAGTTCGTGTTTCTTTGTTATATTAAACATGGATCGCAATCGACACGCTGCAGTTTGGTCCGACTCTCCTTCATCACCACTAGAAAACCGTTACAGTTGGGGCCAATTTGAATTGAAGACAGTTAATTCAGGAAGTAAACTGAAATATGAATTCAATAATTAATTAATTCAACTGAAAGGGAAATGTATTTATTTCAGTGAATTCAATTTGAATGAACCCCAGCCCAGATGTGGCCAAGCTACAAGCTTCTCTGTATAGGTGCTGTACAATGCTAATAAAGTTGCAAATCAAATTGCCCTATGTTGGGACAATAAAGCTTTCTGAACTTGAATCTGGTTAGAAAATGTCTGCCTTCCGAAAACCTACAACCCACCGTCTGAATAAAAACCTACCATCTGAATAAAAACCTACCGTCTGAATAAAAACCTACCGTCTGAATACCAACTTAAATACCAACCCGTCTGAATACCAAAACCTGAATACCAACCTAACATCTGAATACCAACCTAATATCTGAATAAGAACCTATCGTCTGAATAAAAACCTATCGTCTGAATACCAACCTATCGTCTGAATACCAACCTATCGTCTGAATACCAACCTATCGTCTGAATACCAACCTATCGTCTGAATACCAACCTATCGTCTGAATACCAACCTAACATCTGAATACCAACCTAATATCTGAATAAGAACCTATCGTCTGAATAAGAACCTATCGTCTGAATACCAACCTATCGTCTGAATACCAACCTATCGTCTGAATACCAACCTATCGTCTGAATACCAACCTATCGTCTGAATACCAACCTATCGTCTGGATACCAACCTATCGTCTGAATAAGAACCTATCGTCTGAATAAGAACCTATCGTCTGAATACAAACCTATCGTCTGAATACCAACCTATCGTCTGAATACCAACCTATCGTCTGAATACCAACCTATCGTCTGAATAAGAACCTATCGTCTGAATACAAACCTATCGTCTGAATACAAACCTATCGTCTGAATACCAACCTATCGTCTGAATAAGAACCTATTGTCTGAATAAGAACCTATCGTCTGAATACCAACCTATCATCTGAATACCAACCTAACGTCTGAATACAAACCTATTGTCACGTCCTGACCTTAGATATCTCTGCTTTTAGATATATTTTGGTTAGGTCAGCGTGTGACTAGGGTGGGTACTCTAGTTTTTGTATGTCTAGGGTTTTTGTATGTCATGGGGGTTTTGTATGTCTATGTTGGCCTAATATGGTTCCCAATCAGAGAGCTGTTTATCGTTGTCTCTGATTGGGGATCATATTTAGGTAGCCATTTCCTCATTTGTGTGGTGGGATAAATACATTTAAACCAGTAGCTTCACGTTTCATTTGGTTGTTTGTTATTTTTGTTCAGTGAGTTTCGATTTATTAAAATTATGGAACTCTAAACTCATCATTCGATCTGACCTATCATCTGAATACGAACCCGTCGAAATAAGAACTTATCGTCTGAATAAAAACCTATCGTCTGAATACAAACCTATCGTCTGAATACAAACCTATCGTCTGAATATCGTCTGAATAAGAACCTATCGTCTGAATAAGAACCTATCGTCTGAATACCAACCTATCGTCTGAATACCAACCTATCGTCTGAATACCAACCTATCGTCTGAATACCAAATCATCTGAATACCAACCTAACGTCTGAATACAAACCTATTGTCACGTCCTGAATATCTCTGTTTTTATATATATTTTGGTTAACCTAGTTTTTGTATGTCTAGGGTTTTTGTATGTCATGGGGGTTTTGTATGTCTATGTTGGCCTGATATGGTTCCCAATCAGAGAGCTGTTTATCGTTGTCTCTGATTGGGCATCATATTTAGGTAGCCATTTCCTCATTTGTGTGGTGGGATAATGTCTACATTTAGTTGCCTGAGTGCACAACAGTAGCTTCACGTTTCATTTGGTTGTTTGTTATTTTTGTTCAGTGAGTTTCGATTTATTAAAATTATGTGGAACTCTACTCACGCTGCGCCTTGGTCTCATCATTACGATGATCTCATCATTACGACGATTACACCTATCATCTGAATACGAACCTATCGTCGAAATAAGAACTTATCGTCTGAATAAAAACCTATCGTCTGAATACAAACCTATCGTCTGAATACAAACCTATCGTCTGAATACGAACCTATCGTCTGAATACGAACCTAGCGTCTGAATACAAACCTATCGTCTGAATACAAACCTATCGTCTGAATACAAACCTATCGTCTGAATAAAAACCTATCGTCTGAATAAAAACCTATCGTCTGAATAAAAACCTATCGTCTGAATAAAAACCTATCATCTGAATAAAAACCTATCGTCTGAATACCAACCTATCGTCTGAATACCAACCTATCGTCTGAATAAAACCTATCGTCTGAATACCAACCTATTGTCTGAATAAAAACCTATCGTCTGAATAAAAACCTATCGTCTGAATAAGAACCTATCGTCTGACTACCAACCTATCGTCTGAATAAAAACCTATCGTCTGAATACCAACCTATCGTCAGAATACCAACCTATCGTCAGAATACAAACCTATGGTCTGAATACAAACCTATCGTCTGAATACCAACCTATCGTCTGAATAAGAACCTATCGTCTGACTACCAACCTATCGTCTGAATAAAAATCTATCGTCTGAATACCAACCTATCGTCAGAATACAAACCTATCGTCAGAATACAAACCTATGGTCTGAATACCAACCTATCGTCAGAATACAAACCTATGGTCTGAATACCAACCTATCGTCTGAATACAAACCTATCGTCTGAATACCAACCTATCGTCAGAATACAAACCTATCGTCTGAATACCAACCTATAGTCAGAATACAAACCTATGGTCTGAATAGTAAATCCAACCTACCCTCTGTTCTCTGCGTACATGTTCCATGGCCAGCTGAAACTCTCTCTCCTTCATCCAGGCCTCCTGGATGGTGGCCTGGTTCTGTTCCTCGTAGGCCATGGCCACCACAGCCAGGATCAGGTTGACCAGGTAGAAGGAACCCAGAAAGATGACCAGCACAAAGAAGACCATGTAGGTTTTCCCTGCTGAACGCAGAGTCTGAGGAGGGACAGAGATACAGCAGGTTAACACACACACACACGCGCACACACACGCACACGCACAAACACACACGCACGCAAACACACGCAAACACACACACATGCACGCAAACAAACACACACACACACACACAGGAAGCGCCCAGCTCATAAGAGTGTATACAGAGTATTGTAGGTTGTGTACCTGATGATATAGGTTCTCCCAGTAGTCCTGGGTCATCAGCCGGAACAGCGCCAGGAAAGCCCAGCCAAAGCTGTCGAAGCTGGTATAACCATAGTTAGGGTTCCTTCCTATTCTCAGACAGTCAAATCCCTCAGGACACTTCCTGCAACACACAGCATTATGCTAGGGTTAAACACATGACACAGCAGTATTCTAGGGTTAAACACATGACACAGCAGTATTCTAGGGTTAAACACATGACACAGCAGTATTCTAGGGTTAAACACATGACACAGCAGTATTCTAGGGTTAAACACATGACACAGCAGTATTCTACCCAGTGGGGGTAGGGGGTGGGGGCGTGGAAGTAGTTTTCATTTATTTCAGATACAGTACCTCCTATGTGTGCTTGCACTACAATTACATTACATTATTCATAGTTTTTTTTTAAACTTTTAAAATGTATTACCTTTTAATGTGGCATTAACATAACCAGTTATTATGTTTTCATCTGGTCGTCAAACAATCACTTCAATAGGATCCTGTAAACCTGGCTGCCAGCACACATACGTGATATGTGATATGTTTCATACATGTGATATGTTTCCTAAGTGTGATATGTTACATACATGTGATATGTTACACACATGTGATATGTTACATACGTGATATGTGATATGTTTCATACGTGTGATATGTTACATACATGTGATATGTTTCATACATGTGATATGTTACATACGTGTGATATGTTTCATATGTGTGATATGTGATATGTTACATACATGTGATATGTTTCATACGTGTGATATGTTTCATACGTGTGATATGTTTCATACGTGTGATATGTTTCATACGTGTGATATGTTACATACATGTGTTATGTTTCATACGTGTGATATGTTACATACATGTGATATGTTACATACGTGTGATATGTTACATACGTGTGATATGTTTCATACATGTGATATGTTACATACGTGTGATATGTTTCACACATGTGATATGTTACATACGTGTGATATGTTACATACATGTGATATGTTTCCTAAGTGTGATATGTTACATACATGTGATATGTTTCATACGTGTGATATGTTACATACGTGTGATATGTTTCATACGTGTGATATGTTACATACATGTGATATGTTTCATACATGTGATATGTTTCATACGTGTGATATGTTACATACATGTGATATGTTACATACGTGTGATATGTTACATACATGTGATATGTTTCATACATGTGATATGTTTCATACGTGTGATATGTTTCATACGTGTGATATGTGATATGTTACATACATGTGATATGTTTCATACGTG
>NC_056438.1:78055776-78100776 GCF_018296145.1 Oncorhynchus tshawytscha | reverse complement strand
GTCTTCTCTTGAGAGCCATGTCTTGCCTATGGCGGCCTTTCTCAATAGCAAGGCTATGCTCACGGAGTCTGTACATCGTCAAAGCTTTCCTTAAGTTTGGGTCAGTCACAGTGGTCAGGTATTCTGCCACTGTGTACTCTCTGGTTAGGGCCAAATAGCATTCTAGTTTGCTCTGTTTTTTTGTTAATTCTTTCCAATGTGTCAAGTAATTATCCTTTTGTTTTCTCATGATTTGGTTGGGTCTAATTGTGCTGCTGTTCTGGGGCTCTGTGGGGTGTGTTTGTGAGCAAGGACCAGCTTGCTTAGGGGACTCTTCTCCAGGTTCATCATTCTGTAGGTGATGGCTTTGTTATGGAAGGTTTGGGAATCGCTTCCTTTTAGGTGGTTGTAGAATTATACAGCTTTTCTGGATGTTGATAATTAGTGGGTATCGGCCTAATTCTGCATGCATTATTTGGTGTCTACGTTGTGCACGGAGGATATTTTTGCAGAATTCTGCATGCAGAGTCTCAATTTGGTCTTTGTCCCATTTTGTGAAGTCTTGGTTGGTGAGCGGACTCCAGACCTCACAACCATACAGAGCAATGGGTTCTATAACTGATTCAAGTATTTTTAGCCAGATCCTAATTGTTATGGTCAAATGTTATGTTTGTTTTGTTGGCGTAGAAGGCCCTTCTTGCCTTGTCTCTCAGATCTTCTTGCCTTGTCTCTCAATTTTTATGAATTGTTCACCAGTCTAATGGCTTGGGAGTTAAGGAGCCGTTTTGGTCCTAGACTGGGCGCTCCGGTACAACTTGCCGTGCGGTAGCAGAGAAAACAGTCTATTGGTGACTGGTGTCTCCAACAATTGTATGGACTTTCCTCTGACACCTCCTGGATGGCAAGAAGCAGTGATGTACTGGGCCGTTCGCTCTACCCTCTGTAGCGCCTTACGGTCAGATGCCAAGCAGTGATGCAACCGGTCAGGATGCTCTCGGTGGTGCAGCTGTAGAACCTTTTGAGGATCTGGAGGCCCATGGCAATCTTTTCCTGAGGGGGAAAAGGTGTTGTCGTGCCCTCTTCACGACTGTCTTTGTATGTTTGTACCATGTTAGTTTGTTGGTGATGTGGACACCAAGGAACTTGAAACTCTCAACCCGCTCCACTACAGCCCCGTTGATGTTAATGGGGTCCTGTTCCGCCTTTTCCTGTAGTCCCCGATCAGCTCCTTTGTCTTGCTCACATTGAGGGAGAGGTTGTTGTCCTGGCACCACACTGCCAGTTCTCTGACCTCCTCCCTATAGGCCGTCTCGTCGTTGTCGGTGATCAGGCCTACCACTGTTGTTTCGTCAGCAAACTTAATGATGGTGTTGGAGCCATGTTTGGCAACGCAGTGACACTGAGTTGTTATTCAGCACTGTCAACACTTTGTTCAGCAGTTTTATAAGTCATAAAATGCTAAGTGTTTCCAAAAGCTTGTGTTGTTATTATTATATATATTATTATTAGCGGTTTGTGTCTTTTTTTAATATGGGGGAATATTTCACTTTCTCTGGCCATAGGAGTAACAACATGAATTGTTGCACAAGGCAGAAATAATGCTGTGTGACTTGAGTTTTTCCAGCCATCAGCTGGAAGACTGTGTCCCCTTTTCTCAGCGGAGGGAGGGAGAGAGGAGGGATGGTGAGTCGGGTGAGAGGAGGGAAAGAGGAGGGAAGGTGAGTCGGGTGAGAGGAGGGAAGGTGAGTCGGGTGAGAGGAGGGAGAGAGGAGGGAAGGTGAGTCGGGTGAGAGGAGGTGAAGGTGAGTCGGGTGAGAGGAGGGAGAGAGGAGGGAAAGTGAGTCGGGTGAGAGGAGGGTGAGAGGAGGGAAAGTGAGTCAGGTGAGAGGAGGGTGAGAGGAGGGAAGGTGAGTCAGGTGAGAGGAGGGTGAAAGGAGGGAGAGAGGAGGGAAAGTGAGTCGGGTGAGAGGAGGGAGAGAGGAGGGATGGTGAGTCGGGTGAGAGGAGGGAGAGAGGAGGGAAGGTGAGTCGGGTGAGAGGAGGGAGAGAGGAGGGAAGGTGAGTCGGGTGAGAGGAGGGAAGGTGAGTCGGGTGAGAGGAGGGAGAGAGGAGGGAAGGTGAGTCGGGTGAGAGGAGGGAGAGAGGAGGGAAGGTGAGTCGGGTGAGAGGAGGGAAGGTGAGTCGGGTGAGAGGAGGGAGAGAGGAGGGAAAGTGAGTCGGGTGAGGGAGGAGGGAGAGAGGAGGGATGGTGAGTCGGGTGAGAGGAGGGAGAGAGGAGGGACGGTGAGTCGGGTGAGAGGAGGGAGAGAGGAGGGAAGGTGAGTCGGGTGAGAGGAGGGAAGGTGGAGGGGAAGGTGAGTCGGGTGAGAGGAGGGAAGGTGAGTGAGTCGGTGAGAGGAGGGAGAGAGGAGTGAAGGTGAGTCGGGTAAGAGGAGGAAGAGAGGAGGGAAGGTGAGTCGGTGAGAGGAGGGAGAGAGGAGGGACGGTGAGTCGGGTGAGAGGAGAGAGAGAGGAGGGAAGGTGAGTCGGGTGAGAGGAGGGAGAGAGGAGGGAAGGTGAGTCGGGTGAGAGGAGGGAGAGAGGAGGGAAGGTGAGTCGGGTGAGAGGAGGGAGAGAGGAGGGAAGGTGAGTCGGGTGAGAGGAGGGAAGGTGAGTCGGGTGAGAGGAGGGAGAGAGGAGGGAAGGTGAGTCGGGTGAGAGGAGGGAAGGTGAGTCGGGTGAGAGGAGGGAGAGAGGAGGGAAGGTGAGTCGGGTGAGAGGAGGGAAGGTGAGTCGGGTGAGAGGAGGAAGAGAGGAGGGAAGGTGAGTCGGGTGAGAGGAGGGAGAGAGGAGGGACGGTGAGTCGGGTGAGAGGAGGGACGGTGAGCCGGGTGAGAGGAGGGAGAGAGGAGGGATGATGAGTCGGGTGAGAGGAGGGAAGGTGAGTCGGGTGAGAGGAGGGAGAGAGGAGGGAAGGTGAGTCGGGTGAGAGGAGGGAAGGTGAGTTGGGTGAGGAGGAGGGAGAGAGGAGGGAAGGTGAGTCGGGTGAGAGGAGGGACGGTGAGCCGGGTGAGAGGAGGGAGAGAGGAGGGATGATGAGTCGGGTGAGAGGAGGGAGAGAGGAGGGACGGTGAGTCGGGTGAGAGGAGGGTGAGAGGAGGGAAGGTGAGTCGGGTGAGAGGAGGGAGAGAGGAGGGAAGGTGAGTCGGGTGAGAGGAGGGAGAGAGGAGGGACGGTGAGTCGGGTGAGAGGAGGGTGAGAGGAGGGACGGTGAGTCGGATGAGAGGAGAGAGAGAGGAGGGAAGGTGAGTCGGGTGAGAGGAGGGAGAGAGGAGGGATGGTGAGTCGGGTGAGAGGAGGGAGAGAGGAGGGAAGGTGAGTCGGGTGAGAGGAGGGAGAGAGGAGGGATGGTGAGTCGGGTGAGAGGAGGGAAGGTGAGTCGGGTGAGAGGAGGGAGAGAGGAGGGAAGGTGAGTCGGGTGAGAGGAGGGAAGGTGAGTCGGGTGAGAGGAGGGAAGGTGAGTCGGGTGAGAGGAGGGAAGGTGAGTCGGGTGAGAGGAGGGAGAGAGGAGGGATGGTGAGTCGGGTGAGAGGAGGGAGAGAGGAGGGATGGTGAGTCGGGTGAGAGGAGGGATGGTGAGTCGGGTGAGAGGCAGCCTCACCCTCCTCTCCTTCCCTCCCCTCAGACTGACCATCAGATCCAGTCCACCAGACCAGTACAGAAAAGCGAATTATTATGCTCATTCAGCTGTGCCTCACAAGTAATACAACAAATGATCCATAATCAGGTTGATCATACACATTTTTTTAAATATAATTTCTTAATTAAGTCATTTAAGTATAGCCAATATGCAGTGATAAAGTATTGAGCATATAGCCTACCGCATGTTTAGAGTCTCAGCGTGGGGATAAAGCAGTGTGTTTAGAGTCTCAGTGTGGGGGTAAAGCAGTATGTTTAGAGTCTCAGTGTGGGGGTAAAGCAGTGTGTTTATAGTCTCAGTGTGGGGGTAAAGCAGTATGTTTAGAGTCTCAGCGTGGGGGTAAAGCAGTGTGTTTAGAGTCTCAGCGTGGGGGTAAAGCAGTGTGTTTAGAGTCTCAGTGTGGGGGTAAAGCAGTATGTTTAGAGTCTCAGCGTGGGGGTAAAGCAGTATGTTTAGAGTCTCAGTGTGGGGGTAAAGCAGTATGTTTAGAGTCTAAGTGTGGGGATAAAGCAGTATGTTTAGAGTCTCAGCGTGGGGATAAAGCAGTATGTTTAGAGTCTAAGTGTGGGGATAAAGCAGTATGTTTAGAGTCTCAGTGTGGGGGTAAAGCAGTATGTTTAGAGTCTCAGTGTGGGGGTAAAGCAGTATGTTTAGAGTCTCAGCGTGGGGATAAAGCAGTATGTTTAGAGTTTCAGCGTGGGGATAAAGCAGTATGTTTAGAGTCTCAGCGTGGGGGTAAAGCAGTGTGTTTAGAGTCTCAGTGTGGGGGTAAAGCAGTATGTTTAGAGTCTCAGCGTGGGGGTAAAGCAGTGTGTTTAGAGTCTCAGCGTGGGGATAAAGCAGTATGTTTAGAGTCTCAGCGTGGGGGTAAAGCAGTATGTTTAGAGTCTCAGCGTGGGGATAAAGCAGTATGTTTAGAGTCTAAGTGTGGGGATAAAGCAGTATGTTTAGAGTCTCAGTGTGGGGGTAAAGCAGTATGTTTAGAGTCTCAGCGTGGGAGCAAAGCAGTATGTTTAGAGTCTTAGCGTGGGGATAAAGCAGTATGTTTAGAGTCTAAGTGTGGGGATAAAGCAGTATGTTTAGAGTCTCAGTGTGGGGGTAAAGCAGTATGTTTAGAGTCTCAGTGTGGGGGTAAAGCAGTATGTTTAGAGTCTCAGCGTGGGAGCAAAGCAGTATGTTTAGAGTCTTAGCGTGGGGATAAAGCAGTATGTTTAGAGTCTAAGTGTGGGGATAAAGCAGTATGTTTAGAGTCTCAGTGTGGGGGTAAAGCAGTATGTTTAGAGTCTCAGTGTGGGGGTAAAGCAGTATGTTTAGAGTCTCAGCGTGGGGATAAAGCAGTATGTTTAGAGTCTCAGTGTGGGGGTAAAGCAGTATGTTTAGAGTCTCAGCGTGGGGGTAAAGCAGTATGTTTAGAGTCTCAGCGTGGGGGTAAAGCAGTATGTTTAGAGTCTCAGCGTGGGGGTAAAGCAGTATGTTTAGAGTCTCAGCGTGGGGGTAAAGAAAACAACCAGATGTAGCTAAACTCACATACATCGACCTGTCTGTTTCGAAACGGCAGCAATCATAAAATCATAAGCCTTGTTCTCCATGGAGTCCATTGGTCACTCTTACAGCGGTAGCTAAAAGTAGCTAAACATAGTCAAAAATCCAAATTATAGAGACAAAATGTGTGTGTGTGTGTGTGTGTGTGTGTGTGTGTGTGTGTCATCATAATGTATTTGAATCTTTAATTTGGAAACCTAGTCAGGGATTACTTGTTGGAATACACTCAAAAGATTAAACTTCCTCTATGTTTTATGTCCTCACTGCTTTTGACCTACTTACAGTAATGTGTTGCCTACATGGATAACCTCACTAAAGGTTCAGCTCAAATGTAACAAAAGTCTCCAAAACAGTTATTTCTTCATGATTCTCTTCCGAGGGTAGACCATTGTCACTTCCCAGACAAGGTATCTTCAATGAACAAGTACTGTATCTGCCCGTCTGATAAAAAGAACAAAGAAACTGGAAAAATGTGGTTTCTGACCTCTCTCTCTCTCTCTCTCTCTCTCCTCTCCTCTCTCTCCTCTCCTCTCCTCTCCTCTCCTCTCCTCTCCTCTCCTCTCCCTCTCCTCTCCTCTCCTCTCCTCTCCTCTCCCTCCCCTCTCTCTCTCTCCCTCCTCTCTCCCTCCCTCTCTCCTCTCCTCTCTCTCCCTCTCCTCTCCTCTCCTCTCCCTCTCCTCTCCTCTCCTCTCCTCTCCTCTCCTCTCCTCTCCTCTCCTCTCCTCTCCTCTCCTCTCCTCTCCTCTCCTCTCCTCTCCTCTCTCCCTCCCTCTCCTCTCCTCTCTCTCTCCTCTCCCTCCCTCTCCTCTCTCTCTCCTCTCCTGTCCCCTCCTCTCTCTCTCCTCTCCTCCCCCCCTCTCCTTTCCTCTCCCTCCCCTCTCTCTCTCCTTTCCTCTCCCTCTCCTCTCTCTCTCCTCTCCTCTCCTATCCTCTCCTCTCCTCTCCTCTCCTCTCCTCTCCTCTCCTCTCCTCTCCTCTCCTCTCTCTCTCCCTCCCTCTCTCTCCCCTCTCCCTCCCTCCCTCCCCTCTCCTCTCCTCTCTCTCCTCCCCTCTCCTCTCCTCTCCTCTCTCTCTCTCTCTCTCCTCTCCTCTCCTCTCCTCTCCTCTCCTCTCCTCTCCTCTCCTCTCCTCTCCTCTCCTCTCCCTCTCCTCTCCTCTCTCTCTCTCTCTCTCTCTCTCTCTCCCTCCCTCCCCTCTCCTCTCCTCTCTCCCCTCCTCTCCTCTCCTCTCCTCTCCTCTCCTCTCCTCTCCTCTCCTCTCCTCTCCTCTCCTCTCCTCTACTTTCTCCCTCTCTCTCTCTCCCTCTGTCCATCCCTCTGTCTCTCTCTCTCAATTCAATTCAATTCAAGGGCTTTATTGGCGTGGGAAACGTGTTAACATTGCCAAAGCAAGTGAGGTAGATAATATAAAAAGTGAATATATAAAGTGAAATAAACAATAAAAATTAACAGTAAACATCACATCTCTCTTGCTCCCTCAGTCTCTCTCTCGCTCTGTCTCTCTTGCTCCCTCAGTCTCTCCTTTCTCTCGCTCAATTCAACTAATTTCAATCTCTCTCTCTCTCTCTCTCTCTCTCTCTCTCATTCCCTCTCTCTCCCTCGCTCCCACAGTCTCTCTCTCCTTCAGTCTCTCTCACTCCCTCAGTCTCTCTCGCTCCCTCTCTTTCTCTCGCTCCCTAAATCTCTCTCGCTCACTAAGTCTCTCTCTCTCTCGCTCCCTCAATCTCTCTCGCTCCCTCAGTCTCTCTCGCTCCCTTAGTCTCTCCTTTCTCTCGCTCTCTCTCAATTCAACTAATTTCAATCTCTCTCTGTCTCTGTCTCTATCTCACCCCCCCATCTCAAAATAATTGTGAGAGATTAGATCTGCGTTTTGAGTTTCTGCAAACAGCATAGCACTGGCCTCTGTCTCTCTGTGTGTGAGCATCAACAAGGACTCTCTCGTAAAATATATTTTTCCTCAATAAAACAACCCAGAATGAATTAAGGTTAAGTACAATTCAAGTTTCCAACCAGGTCAATCTTGTTCATCTCATTGTCAATCACACATATATGTATTTTCCGGAAAATCCATCCAACAAAAGACTTAGACAAAGTCAAATATAATATACCACATCCGTTCCTTAAATATGGAATATTGGATAGCCAAATATAACTCTAAATTCTATTTTCTGTCGTCTTCTCAGAAGCGATTAACAAAAACACCTAATGGATAAGCTATTTGTTGAAAAACCCTGGGATTTCAGATTTACCCAGATGGGTATTTAGTTCAATATAACCCCTGGAACAGCCATGTCATGGCCAGAGTCATCCCTCCCTCCCTCCCTCTCTCCCTCTCTCCCTACCTCCCTCCCTCTCTCCCTACCTCCCTCCCTCTCTCCCTACCTCCCTCCCTCTCTCCCTACCTCCCTCCCTCTCTCCCTACCTCTCGTTGTGATATGTTTCAAAATGCTTTGGATTTAAGGGATTAAAGATAGCGTGGGCTGAGTAGCCATATTTGGTAGGTTTCAAACTACAGACTTTGATTGGGAACAGAACAGGACCCATCTAACCTGATAGAACAGGACCCATCTAACCTGACAGAACAGGAACCATCTAACCTGACAGAACAGGAACCATCTAACCTGACAGAACAGGACCCATCTAACCTGACAGAACAGGACCCATCTAACCTGACAGAACAGGAACCATCTAACCTGACAGAACAGGACCCATCTAACCTGACAGAACAGGAACCATCTAACCTGACAGAACAGGAACAGGGTTTCTGCAGGAGGAGGTAGTCCTATACAGTAGTGTGAGTAGGGTTTCTGCAGAAGGAGGTAGTCCTATACAGTAGTGTGAGTAGGGTTTCTGCAGGAGGAGTTAGTCCTATACAGTAGTATGAGTAGGGTTTCTGCAGAAGGAGGTAGACCTATACAGTAGTGTGAGTAGGGTTTCTGCAGGAGGAGGTAGTCCTATACAGTAGTGTGAGTAGGGTTTCTGCAGAAGGAGGTAGACCTATACAGTAGTATGAGTGGGGTTTCTGCAGGAGGAGGTAGTCCTATGCAGTAGTATGAGTGGGGTTTCTGCAGGAGGAGGTAGTCCTATGCAGTAGTATGAGTAGGGTTTCTGCAGTAGTGTGAGTAGGGTTTCTGCAGGAGGAGGTAGTCCTATGCAGTAGTATGAGTGGGGTTTCTGCAGGAGGAGGTAGTCCTATGCAGTAGTGTGAGTAGGGTTTCTGCAGGAGGAGGTAGACCTATACAGTAGTGTGAGTAGGGTTTCTGCAGAAGGAGGTAGACCTACACAGTAGTGTGAGTAGGGTTTCTGCAGAAGGAGGTAGACCTATACAGTAGTGTGAGTAGGGTTTCTGCAGGAGGAGGTAGACCTATACAGTAGCGTGAGTAGGGTTTCTGCAGAAGGAGGTATTCCTATACAGTAGTGTGAGTAGGGTTTCTGCAGGAGGAGGTAGACCTATACAGTAGCGTGAGTAGGGTTTCTGCAGAAGGGGGTAGTCCTATACAGTAGTGTGAGTAGGGTTTCTGCAGGAGGAGGTAGTCCTATACAGTAGTGTGAGTAGGGTTTCTGCAGTCCAGCTACCATACTTTTTACACTACCGGACTTTCAGTTCAGAGAGTGTTCTATAACAAACCCCAGAGACAGTAATGCAGTGTGTGGAACGTTACGGTGCCATACGGTACTGTATGACTTGGTATTAGCAGGAGTGGTCTGTCTAGTTGACCTACTGGCGTTGTCATGACGTTGGCCTGGGGGATAGGTTTATGACAGTCATAAATACCTCTTTCCCCCTTTTTCCTCTCTCTACCCTACTGATGTTACATTTGCAAACCCCTTTGGTTAACATAGAGATTCTGGGAACATCAGAAGGTGGGGGGAAATGAGCTATATTCTGGTAATCCGACCAATTGAACATATGCAGTGGTACTTAATGAATATGATGTCAGTTCGGTTGTCATCTGAGACATTCTCATCAATGATAAGATGACATAAACTCTACAGTGGAAAGTCTACACATCAGAGTTATCGGATTCACATGGAATTGTTGTTCAATTTAAATGTTTGAATATGAAATTATTCATGATGGGATGAAATGTGATTTTAGCTTCTAAAATGTGAGATTTGGGTTTTCATAAGGTAGGGCTCTGCTCAATCAGTGGCCCGCCCCTGTGAAGGGACATGGGCTACAAAACTTTTCAAACACGCCCTCCTCTCCCTTCCTATATTAAGCCTTGACGACAATGTAACCTCCTGTTCCGAGGATGTGAGGACGACGGTCCGATGTCAGAATGGTTCAGATAATAACTACAGAACGAAGTAAACATCAGCGTGAGCTTTGGTTGCGAATGGTATGAACTTTGAACTCTTATTCAAGTGATACCTCCTAGCCGTTGAGTCAGCAACAGCAGATGCAAACGAGGGTTGGGAAGGAACAGACAGAGTAGCCCGTCTATCACACAACGACATTACTACAACGTATCCAATTGACCACCAGAGACATTCTTCAAAGGACTCGGTTGGGCAACTCGGCCTTCCATCTACCACCAACCTACCGAAGCGTAGCTCAGAGTAAATATTTATTGCATTTTCCTTTTCCAAATGGGCGGTAATTTAGAATGCATAAGATACTGTATTTACGATAGCACCACTTCTTCCCTTTGTTCCTCAGTCTTCCCGCTCTTTCACTCAAACCCAGACGCTTTTCTTTTGTGTAACAAGCTGTCATATCTGTTCCTCCCGCTAGGGACGTTTTCCTTTATGACGTAATTTGTAATCAAGTTATGATTAATTATGTGTATGTGTAATTAGTTAGGTATTTAGTAAATAAATAATTAAACCCAATTTTGTATTGCTGATTCAACTTGTTAGCCAGGGTTTGTGCAGATAACCAAGAATTTACAACTTTCAGATGAGACTGAATTAAGGTGACGATTAATATTGACTGCTATTGATGTAAAATATTACTAGGTGTTTAAGAGTTTATTCGGAAGATAACAGTTCTATAAATATTATTTCGTGGTGCCCCGACTCTCTAGTTAATTATATTTACATGATTAGCTCAATCAGGTAATATTAATTACGGATAAATTATTTTACAGAATAGCATGTCATATCACTTAATCCGGCATTGCCAAAGACACGATAGCGTCATTGATCTTTTAAAATTATTACATCATAAAAGGATACACCCTCCAACCCCCAGTTTCTCCCCCTACCCCAGCTGGGAGGGCAGGCAGGGTAGGCTGCTCAACAGTCCACACTTAGAAGGTTGTACCCATAAAAGAGCTAGTGATTTTTCACAACGTAATCTTCTGTTCAACAGCCCCTGACCAGACAGGGCTGCTAGGGGCCCTGACATGCTAGGTGCTATAATCTGACATGCTAGGGGCTATAACCTGACATGCTAGGAGCTATAATCTGACATGCTAGGTGCTATACCCTGACATGCTAGGGGCTATAACCTGACATGCTAGGAGCTATAACCTGACATGCTAGGGGCTATACCCTGACAAGCTAGGGGCTATACCCTGGCTATACCCCTAGGGGCTATAACCTGACATGCTAGGGGCTATACCCTGGCTATACCCCTAGGGTCTATAACCTGACATGCTAGGTAATATAATCTGACATGCTAGGTGCTATAACCTGACATGCTAGGGGCTATAACCTGACATGCTAGGGGCTATAACCTGACATGCTAGGGGCTATAACCTGACAAGCTAGGGGCTATACCCTGACATGCTAGGAGCTATAATCTGACATGCTAGGTGCTATACCCTGACATGCTAGGGGCTATACCCTGACATGCTAGGGGCTATAACCTGACATGCTAGGGGCTATAACCTGACATGCTAGGTGCTATAACCTGACATGCTAGGGGCTATACCCTGACATGCTAGGGGCTATAACCTGACATGCTAGGGGCTATACCCTGACATGCTAGGGGCTATAACCTGACATGCTAGGGGCTATAACCTGACATGCTAGGGGCTATACCCTGACATGCTAGGGGCTATACCCTGACATGCTAGGGGCTATAACCTGACATGCTTGGCTGCTATAACCTGACATGCTAGGGGCTCTACCCTGACATGCTAGGGGCTATAACCTGACATGCTTGGCTGTTATACCCTGACATGCTAGGGGCTAGGGGCTAAGGCTATACCCTGACACTATGCATTTGAATATGGCTTGGGAGGAGCTCTAGCTTTGTCCTGTCTGGACTAGTGTAGTACATATAATTGTTTGCTGCCCATCACGCTTTACCCTCACTAACAGCTTTACCCTCACTAACAGTTCACTACGCTTTACCCTCACTAACAGTCCACTATGCTTTACCCTCACTAACAGTTCACTATGCTTTACCCTCACTAACAGTCCACTATGCTTTACCCTCACTAACAGTCCACTACGCTTTACCCTCACTAACAGTCCACTACGCTTTACCCTCACTAACAGCTTTACCCTCACTAACATTCCACTATGCTTTACCCTCACTAACAATTCACTATGCTTTACCCTCACTAACAGCTTTACCCTCACTAACAGCTTTACCCTCACTAACAGTTCACTATGCTTTACCCTCACTAACAGTCCACTATGCTTTACCCTCACTAACAGCTTTACCCTCACTAACAGACCACTATGCTTTACCCTCACTAACAGTTCACTATGCTTAACCCTCACTAAAAGTTCACTATGCTTTACCCTCACTAACAGCTTTACCCTCACTAACAGTTCACTATGCTTTACCCTCACTAACAGTCCACTATGCTTTACCCTCACTAACAGCTTTACCCTCACTAACAGCTTTACCCTCAATAACAGCTTTACCCTCACTAACAGTCCACTATGATTTACCCTCACTAACAGCTTTACCCCCACTAACAGTCCACTATGATTTACCCTCACTAACAGCTTTACCCTCACTAACAGCTTTACAATCAATAACAGCTTTACCCTCACTAACAGCTTTACCCTCACTAACAGTCCACTATGATTTACCCTCACTAACAGCTTTACCCTCACTAACAGTTCACTATGCGTTACCCTCACTAACAGTTCACTATGCTTTACCCTCACTAACAGCTTTACCCTCACTAACAGTCCACTATGCTTTACCCTCACTAACAGTCCACTACGCTTTACCCTCACTAACAGCTTTACCCTCACTAACAGCTTTACCCTCACTAACAGTCCACTACGCTTTACCCTCACGAACAGTTCACTATGCTTTACCCTCACTAACAGTCCACTACGCTTTACCCTCACTAACAGCTTTACCCTCACTAAAAGCTTTACCCTCACTAACAGCTTTACCCTCACTAACAGTCCACTATGATTTACCCTCACTAACAGCTTTACCCTCACCAACAGTTCACTATGCTTTACCCTCACTAACAGTTCACTATGCTTTACCCTCACTAACAGCTTTACCCTCACTAACAGTCCACTATGCTTTACCCTCACTAACAGCTTTACCCTCACTAACAGTTCACTATGCTTTACCCTCACTAACAGCTTTCCCCTCACTAACAGTCCACTATGCTTTACCCTCACTAACAGTCCACTATGCTTTACCCTCACTAACAGTCCACTACGCTTTACCCTCACGAACAGCTTTACCCTCACTAACAGCTTTACCCTCACTAACAGTCCACTACGCTTTACCCTCACGAACAGTTCACTATGCTTTACCCTCACTAACAGTCCACTACGCTTTACCCTCACTAACAGCTTTACCCTCACTAACAGCTTTACCCTCACTAACAGCTTTACCCTCACGAACAGTCCACTATGCTTTACCCTCACTAACAGTCCACTATGCTTTACCCTCACTAACAGTCCACTATGCTTTACCCTCACTAACAGCTTTACCCTCACTAACAGTTCACTATGCTTTACCCTCACTGACAGCTTTACCCTCACTAACAGTTCACTATGCTTTACCCTCACTAACAGCTTTACCCTCACTACAGCTTTACCCTCACTAACAGTTTTACCCTCACTAACAGTTCACTATGCTTTACCCTCACTAACAGCTTTACCCTCACTAACAGTTCACTGTGCTTTACCCTCACTAACAGTCCACTATGCTTTACCCTCACTAACAGCTTTACCCTCACTGACAGTCCACTATGCTTTACCCTCACTAACAGTTCACTATGCTTTACCCTCACTAACAGCTTTACCCTCACTAACAGTTCACTGTGCTTTACCCTCACTAACAGTTCACTGTGCTTTACCCTCACTAACAGCTTTACCCTCACTAACAGTTCACTGTGCTTTACCCTCACGAACAGTCCACTATGCTTTACCCTCACTAACAGCTTTACCCTCACTAACAGTCCACTATGCTTTACCCTCACTAACAGCTTTACCCTCACTAACAGTTCACTACGCTTTACCCTCACTAACAGTTCACTATGATTTACCCTCACTAACAGCTTTACCCTCACTAACAGCTTTACCCTCACAAACAGCTTTACCCTCACTAACAGTTCACTATGCTTTACCCTCACTAACAGTCCACTATGCTTTACCCTCACTAACAGTCCACTATGCTTTACCCTCACTAACAGCTTTACCCTCACTAACAGTCCACTATGCTTTACCCTCACTAACAGTCCACTACGCTTTACCCTCACTAACAGCTTTACCCTCACTAACAGCTTTACCCTCACTAACAGTTCACTGTGCTTTACCCTCACTAACAGTCCACTATGCTTTACCCTCATTAACAGCTTTACCCTCACTGACAGTCCACTATGCTTTACCCTCACTAACAGTTCACTATGCTTTACCCTCACTAACAGTTCACTATGCTTTACCCTCACTAACAGCTTTACCCTCACTAACAGTTCACTGTGCTTTATCCTCACTAACAGTTCACTGTGCTTTACCCTCACTAACAGCTTTACCCTCACTAACAGTTCACTGTGCTTTACCCTCACGAACAGTCCACTATGCTTTACCCTCACTAACAGCTTTACCCTCACTAACAGTCCACTATGCTTTACCCTCACTAACAGCTTTACCCTCACTAACAGTTCACTACGCTTTACCCTCACTAACAGTTCACTATGCTTTACCCTCACTAACAGCTTTACCCTCACTAACAGCTTTACCCTCACGAACAGCTTTACCCTCACTAACAGTTCACTATGCTTTACCCTCACTAACAGTCCACTACGCTTTACCCTCACTAACAGTCCACTATGCTTTACCCTCACTAACAGCTTTACCCTCACTAACAGTCCACTATGCTTTACCCTCACTAACAGCTTTACCCTCACTAACAGCTTTACCCTCACTAACAGTTCACTATGCTTTACCCTCACTAACAGCTTTACCCTCACTAACAGTTCACTGTGCTTTACCCTCACTAACAGTTCACTGTGCTTTACCCTCACTAACAGCTTTACCCTCACTAACAGTCCACTATGCTTTACCCTCACTAACAGCTTTACCCTCACTAACAGTCCACTATGATTTACCCTCACTAACAGCTTTACCCTTACTAACAGTTCACTATGCTTTACCCTCACTAACAGTTCACTGTGCTTTATCCTCACTAACAGTCCACTATGCTTTACCCTCACTAACAGTCCACTACGCTTTACCCTCACTAACAGTCCACTACGCTTTACCCTCACTAACAGTCCACTACGCTTTACCCTCACTAACAGTTCACTACGCTTTACCCTCACTAACAGTTCACTACGCTTTACCCTCACTAACAGTCCACTGTGCTTTACCCTCACTAACAGCTTTACCCTCACTAACAGTTCACTATGCTTTACCCTCACTAACAGTTCACTACGCTTTACCCTCACTAACAGTTCACTATGCTTTACCCTCACTAACAGTCCACTGTGCTTTACCCTCACTAACAGTCCACTATGCTTTACCCTCACTAACAGTTCACTATGCTTTACCCTCACTAACAGTTCACTACGCTTTACCCTCACTAACAGTCCACTGTGCTTTACCCTCACTAACAGTCCACTATGCTTTACCCCCACTAACAGTCCACTGTGCTTTACCCTCCCTAACAGCTTTACCCTCACTAACAGCTTTACCCTCACTAACAGTTCACTGTGCTTTAGCCTCACTAACAGTTCACTGTGCTTTACCCTCACTAACAGTTCACTATGCTTTACCCTCACTAACAGTCCACTGTGCTTTACCCTCACTAACAGTCCACTATGCTTTACCCTCACTAACAGTCCACTATGCTTTACCCTCACTAACAGTTCACTATGCTTTACCCTCACTAACAGTCCACTGTGCTTTACCCTCACTAACAGTCCACTATGCTTTACCCTCACTATGCTTTACCCTCACTAACAGTCCACTGTGCTTTACCATCACTAACAGTTCACTGTGCTTTACCCTCACTAACAGTCCACTATGCTTTACCCTCACTAACAGCTTTACCCTCACTAACAGCTTTACCCTCACTAACAGTCCACTATTCACAAGCAGATGTTATGTAGAAGAACATTATGCAATAGCCAGTACAGCAGCTGACTTACCCTGCATCTTGTCCATATCCACAAATTAAGGCATCCTTTGCTCCTTCAACTTTGTAGAAATTATCTGAAAAGCAGATGAGGAACATGTTTTATACACAATACATACAACTAAGGTAATAAAACAATACAGTCTTAAGGCCTGCTTTACATGGTCCAACCAATTGAGAGTTCCTGAGCTGGTCGTTCCAGCGGCCAGTAACCTAACAGTCATTTTATTTTAATTGAACCTTTATTTAACTAAGCAATCAGTTAAGAAAAAAAAATCTTATTTAAAGTGGGCTCACTGCCTTGTTCAGGGGAAGAATTACAGATTTGTACCATGTCAGCACGGGGATTTTGAACTAGCAACCTTTTGAGTTACTGGCCCAACGCTCCAATCACTAGGCTACCTGCCGCCCCAGTAATACACACTACAGCTTTGACCCATCATCACTGTGCACCCGCCCGCCTACCTTATACATGCCATTTAGCAGACGATTTTATCTAAAGCAACTTACAGTCTAAGAGTGTTGGATTAAATGCAGAAGACATATGACTCCGGGAATTGAACCCACAATTCTGGCTTTGCAAGCACCATCCTCTACCAACTGACCAATTACAGTACTGAGTGTAATTTTTAATTGCAGCATACCAATTCATATTTAGTGTGTCATATCCCTTCCACTCGTATTGGCCTTAACAAAGGCTTCCAAACTGGCCGTGCCTACAGCGCAGAACAGACCGAAAGGACATGACCCCCAAAAAAAAAAAAAACCTTCATTGGTGACGAAGTCGTTCATGGAGCTCCAGGTCCTGTTGTTACAGGTGAAAGTGTCGTTGACGTTGTACGACGAGTTGACGCAGTGTGCCGCGCTACGGACGCACTTCTGCCGCAGGATGCCCATGAAGAGCTGCAGGCCGATCAGGGCGAACACGCTCAGGCAGAACACAGTCAGGATCATCACGTCCGCAAGCTTCTTCACTGACTGGATCAGAGCACCAACGATGGTCTTCAGGCCTGAGGGAGACACAATAGATTATACAATGTCCCCAATAGACTTGACAGTTAAACAGTGTCCCTACCCTGGTCTTCAGGCCTGAGGGAGACACAATAGATTATACAATGTCCCCAATAGACTTGACAGTTAAACAGTGTCCCTACCATGGTCTTCAGCCATTACAGTACAGTGCAATGTCCTGCAAGTCTTCACACCTATCAGCTAGCCTTATAGTACAATGTCCTGCAAGTCTTCACACCTATCAGCTATCATTACAGTACAATGTCCTGCAAGGCTTCACACCTATCAGCTAGCATTACAGTACAATGTCCTGCAAGGCTTCACACCTATCAGCTAGCCTTACAGTACAATGTCCTGCAAGGCTTCACACCTATCAGCTAGCATTACAGTACAATGTCCTGCAAGGCTTCACACCTATCAGCTAGCATTACAGTGCAATGTCCTGCAAGTCTTCACACCTATCAGCTAGCCTTATAGTACAATGTCCTGCAAGGCTTCACACCTATCAGCTAGCCTTACAGTACAATGTCCTGCAAGGCTTCACACCTATCAGCTAGCATTACAGTACAATGTCCTGCAAGTCTTCACACCTATCAGCTAGCATTACAGTACAATGTCCTGCAAGTCTTCACACCTATCAGCTAGCATTACAGTACAATGTCCTGCAAGTCTTCACACCTATCAGCTAGCATTACAGTACAATGTCCTGCAAGTCTTCACACCTATCAGCTATCATTACAGTACAATGTCCTGCAAGGCTTCACACCTATCAGCTAGCATTACAGTACAATGTCCTGCAAGGCTTCACACCTATCAGCTAGCCTTACAGTACAATGTCCTGCAAGGCTTCACACCTATCAGCTAGCATTACAGTACAATGTCCTGCAAGTCTTCACACCTATCAGCTAGCCTTATAGTACAATGTCCTGCAAGGCTTCACACCTATCAGCTAGCCTTACAGTACAATGTCCTGCAAGGCTTCACACCTATCAGCTATCATTACAGTACAATGTCCTGCAAGTCTTCACACCTATCAGCTAGCCTTATAGTACAATGTCCTGCAAGGCTTCACACCTATCAGCTATCATTATAGTACAATGTCCTGCAAGGCTTCACACCTATCAGCTAGCATTACAGTACAATGTCCGGCAAGTCTTCACACCTATCAGCTAGCATTACAGTACAATGTCCTGCAAGGCTTCACACCTATCAGCTAGCCTTATAGTACAATGTCCTGCAAGGCTTCACACCTATCAGCTAGCCTTACAGTACAATGTCCCCAGACAGAACAGAATAAAATAGTTTCTCTCACCTGGAATGACAGAGATGGTTTTCAGCGCTCGGAGGACCCTGAATGTTCGCAATGCAGACACGTTTCCCAGATCCACAAACTCCGTGAGATATCTGCAACATGGATGAAAGACACGAGGACAATGCTGTACCATAAACGCAGCACCGGCTGGCTAAACAGATATCAGACTGATTCAGAGTGGACATAACGGGGGTTTTAAAGACAGAAGAGAAATGGACACGTGCAGCACTAAGGGTATAAATCAATCGATAAAGAGAGAGAATTTTTAACAGGGCATTGCCCTTCAATGATCGCTGTGACTTGATCAAGAAACTCATCTCTACTCAGTTGGCTTGTAGGTGGTCAACTACAGTACAACAAACAAACAAAAAAACAGTTCAGGAGTCCTAGGATAAGAAATGTTTTGGGTATTATCAAGTCCCTCAGTCGAACACCTGATTCCCTTCTTGTTCCAGCTGGGCTGACCCGCGTTCGGGTACATTTTCCTTCTACAGTACAAGACACTTTGCGTCAATATGATGATGGTGATGATGATAGTGATGATGATGGTGATTATAATGATGCTAATGGTGAAGTTAATGATGATGGTAGTGATGATGATAGTGATGATGATGGTGATGATGATGGTGACAGTGATGATAATAGTGGTGATGATGATAGTGATGGTAGAGATGGTGATGATGATAGTGATGATGATGGTGATGATGATGGTGACAGTGATGATAATAGTGGTGATGATGCTGGTGATGGTAGAGATGGGGATGATGATGATAGTGATGATGATAGTGACGATGATAATGGTAGTGATGGTAGTGATGATGATGGTGAGGATGATGATGGTGATGATGGGAGTGATAATAGTGGTGATGATGATGGTGATGATGATGGTGATGATGATGATAGTGATGATGATGGTGATGATGATGGTGACAGTGATGATAATAGTGGTGATGATGACAGTGATAGTAGAGATGGGGATGATGATGATAGTGATGATGATAGTGACGATGACGATGGTAGTGATGGTAGTGATGATGATGGTGAGGATGATGATGGTGATGATGGGATTGATGATAGTGATGATGATGGTAGTGATGATGATGGTGATGATGATGGTGACAGTGATGATAATAGTGGTGATGATGATAGTGATGGTAGAGATGGGGCTGATGATGATAGTGACGATGATGATGGTAGTGATGGTAGTGATGATGATGGTGATGATGGGAGTGATGATGCTAATGGTGAAGTTAATGATGATGGTAGTGATGATGATAGTGATGATGATGGTGATGATGATGGTGACAGTGAAGATAATAGTGGTGATGATGCTGGTGATGGTAGAGATGGTGATGATGATAGTGATGATGATGGTGATGATGATGGTGACAGTGAAGATAATAGTGGTGATGATGCTGGTGATGGTAGAGATGGGGATGATGATGATAGTGATGATGATAGTGACGATGATAATGGTAGTGATGGTAGTGATGATGATGGTGAGGATGATGATGGTGATGATGGTGGTGACAGTGATGATAATAGTGGTGATGATGATAGTGATGGTAGAGATGGGGCTGATGATGATAGTGACGATGATGATGGTAGTGATGGTAGTGATGATGATGGTGATGATGGGAGTGATGATGGTGATGATGATGATAGTGATGATGGTGATGGTAGTGATGATGGTGATAATGATGATGTAAGTGATGATGGTAGCAATGATGATCATGATGATGGTGATGATGGTAGTGATGATGGTGATGATGATGGTGATGGTAGTGATGATGATGATGGTAGTGATGGTAGTGATGATGATGGTGAGGATGATGATGGTGATGATGGGAGTGATGATAGTGATGATGATGATAGTGACGATGATGATGGTAGTGATGATGATGGTGATGATGGTGATGATGATGGTGACAGTGATGATAATAGCTATACCCTGACATGCTAGGGGCTATAACCTGACAGGTGATGATGATAGTGATGGTAGAGATGGGGATGATGATGATGATAGTGACGATGATGATGGTAGTGATGGTAGTGATGATGATGGTGATGATGGGAGTGATGATGGTGATGATAATGATAGTGATGATGGTGATGGTAGTGATGATGGTGATAATGAATGTAAGTGATGATGGTGATGATGGTAGCAATGATGATCATGATGATGGTGATGATGGGAGTGATAATAGTGGTGATGATGATAGTGATGGTAGAGATGGTGATGAGGATGGTGATGATGATGGTGATGATGATGGTGACAGTGATGATAATAGTGGTGATGATGATAGTGATGGTAGAGATGGGGATGATGATGATAGTGATGATGATAGTGACGATGACGATGGTAGTGATGGTAGTGATGATGATGGTGAGGATGATGATGGTGATGATGGGAGTGATGATAGTGATGATGATGATAGTGACGATGATGATGGTAGTGATGATGATAGTGATGATGATGGTGATGATGATGGTGACAGTGATGATAATAGTGGTGATGATGATAGTGATGGTAGAGATGGGGATGATGATGATAGTGACGATGATGATGGTAGTGATGGTAGTGATGATGATGGTGATGATGGGAGTGATGATGGTGATGATGATGATAGTGATGATGGTGATGGTAGTGATGATGGTGATAATGATGATGTAAGTGATGATGGTGATGATGGTAGCAATGATGATCATGATGATGGTGATGATGGTAGTGATGGTAGTGATGATGATGGTGATGGTAGTGATGATGATGATGGTAGTGATGGTAGTGATGATGATGGTGAGGATGGTGATGATGGGAGTGATGATAGTGATGATGATGATAGTGACGATGATGATGGTAGTGATGATGATAGTGATGATGATGGTGATGATGATGGTGACAGTGATGATAATAGTGGTGATGATGATAGTGATGGTAGAGATGGGGATGATGATGATAGTGACGATGATGATGGTAGTGATGGTAGTGATGATGATGGTGATGATGGTAGCAATGATGATGATGGGAGTGATGATGGTGATGATGATGGTAGTGATGATGGTGATGGTAGTGATGATGGTGGTGATGATGGTAGTGATGATGGTGATGGTAGTGATGGTCGTGATGGTGGTGATGATGATGGTAGTTATGATGGTGATGATGGTGATGGTGGTGATGATGATAGTGATGATGGTGATGGTAGTGATGATGGTCATGATGATGATGGTAGTAATGATGATGGTAGTGATGGTGGTGATGATGATGGTAGTGATGATGGTGATGGTATTGATGATGGTGATGATGATGGTAGTGATGATTGTGATGATGATAGTGATGTGATGGTGATGGTAGTGATGATGGTAGTGATGATGATGATGAATGTAGTGATGATGATGATGGTGATGATGATGGTGATGGTGGTGATGATGGTAGTGATGATGGTGATAATGATGGTAGTGATGATGATGATGGTAGTGATAATGATGATGATGGTAGTGATGATGGTGATAATGATGGTAGTGATGATGATGATGGTAGTGATAATGATGATGATGAGGATGGTAGTGATGGTAGTGATGATGATGATGGTAGTGATAATGATGATAATGAGGATGGTAGTGATGATGGTGATGGTAATGATGATGGTGATGATGATGGTAGTGATGATGGTGATGGTAGTGATGGTGGCGATGATGATGTGGTGAAGGTAGTGATGATGGTGATGGTATTGATGATGGTGATGATGATGGTAGTGATGATGGTGATGTCTAAGGACCATGTTTTCTCAGTATTGTTACCTGTGTAATTTTTCCTTCCTGTTTATTTATTCTAAGTGGTGAGGAACAGGTGCATCACTGTAACTGAGCATCATTTAGAGAGCTGAGGCTTAGTGAACATGGCCCTAGCTGTGTCCTCTCTCTCTGTCTCTCTCCTATATATAGCCTAAAGCCCTAAACGGTTGAGCAGCCTTATGGTGTTCTGTCCTGGTCCAGTGTACTGAAAGAGTTGTTTCATTACCCAAGCAGGTCCTAACATATTCAGGATGTATAAACTATGGAGGAGGAGTCAGATGTAATCTCACAACCTTGTTATTGTCATATCAATGCGACCTTATGTGTGTATCATGTGATGGGATGTGATATTGCGTGTGGGGATAAAGGTGCTTAAAACTCCAATAGTAATGGTCCCTAGGCACTGTTGCCGTTAGAGACTCTCTCTGGATCTCTCAGCTCTCCAGAGTCCTGTTTCCTCCAACGCTCTCTCTCTCTATCTCTCTCCCTCTCTCTCTCCCTCGCTCTCTCTCCCTCCCTCCCTCTCCCTCTCGCTTTCTCTTTCTCTCTCTCTCGCTTTCTCTTTCTCTCTCTCTCTTTCTCTCTCTCTCTCTCTCTCACTTTCTCTCTCTCTCTCGCTTTCTCTCTCTCTTTCTCTCTCTCTCTTTCTCGCTTTCTCTCTCTCGCTTTCTCTCTCTCGCTTTCTCTCTCTCTCTCGCTTTCTCTCTCTCTCTCGCTTTCTCTCTCTAGCTTTCTCTCTCTAGTTTTCTCTCTCTCTCTCTCTCTCTCTCTTTCTCTCTCTCTTTTATAGCTGTTTCCTCTATAGCTGTATCCTCTATAGCTGTATCCTCTCTAGCTGTATCCTCTACAGCTGTTTCCTCTCTAGCTGTTTCCTCTCTAGCTGTATCCTCTACAGCTGTTTCCTCTCTAGCTATATCCTCTATAGCTGTATCCTCTATAGCTGTATCCTCTATAGCTATATCCTCTATAGCTATATCCTCTATAGCTGTATCCTCTATAGCTGTATCCTCTATAGCTGTATCCTCTCTAGCTGTTTCCTCTCTAGCTGTTTCCTCTATAGCTGTTTCCTCTATAGCTGTATCCTCTATAGCTGTATCCTCTATAGCTGTATCCTCTCTAGCTGTATCCTCTACATCTGTATCCTCTCTAGCTGTATCCTCTATAGCTGTTTCCTCTATAGCTGTATCCTCTCTAGCTGTATCCTCTCTAGCTGTATCCTCTCTAGCTGTATCCTCTACATCTGTATCCTCTATAGCTGTATCCTCTCTAGCTGTATCCTCTATAGCTGTATCCTCTATAGCTGTATCCTCTATAGCTGTATCACCACGGACGGGTTTCTAGACCATCCTCCCTCCATTATCCTCTCTGACATTGTTTAGTTCGCTCTCAGAAGTCCATTCACAATGCAACCCTTTAAGTACCCGGTAAGTCCCAAAGTCAAGTGATGTTTTCATTTTAAATAATGAATATTAAATCCACATGTCATCCACCTAAATGACATCTATGTCTCTCTCTCTCTCTCTCTTTGGGATGTATCAAAAGCCCCTGGATGGCACATACCTAGCAATTGAACAGGATGTGGCTAGGGGTGAAGGAGTAGAAATACCAGACCAAAGGAGTGGTACTCACGCCATAGAGATTACACTAAAATCTAGCCAGTTCCATGGGTCTCTCAGGAAGGTGAACGGCCCGACACAGAATCCTCTCGCAAATATCTTTATCATGGACTCAAAGGTGTAGATACCGGTGAACGTGTACCTGGAAAATATAATTTAGTGGATTCAAAACGACACAGTATTAGGCAATAGCACTGGATGGAATGAAGAGAGATCATTCGTTAAGGTATAAAATAACAGTGTTTCAACTCATTTAGCATGCTCTCAATCAACCCGTTGAGAGTAAATGTAAATGCCAAAATAGCAGAATGTAAAAATATGTTGTATACAAGCAAGGTATTGTTAGCTAGCAAGGGTGAGTGTGTGTCATGTCATACATTCCCAGAATACTTTGTGTCAGAGGCTAGTTTTACCTCAGGTATAAACATTCAGTAACGGAATTGGAAGTTTCAGCATTCATCCCATTCCAATTGTAAAAGATATTTCATAAGCAAAAACCTGATTGAAAAGGGTTGGCGGCGAAGTGGAGGGGCATTATACACCAACGCCAAGTATTCATTCTCATGTGACATTCCAAGTGCAGTGAGTGAGCCGACCGTATCCCATGCTTGATGTAGGCTACTTACATTTGAAATACAGTAACTCGCCGATCAGGATTCACACACTGTTACTGTTACTGTAGCAACGCACCGTGGCAACGCTCAATATTGGGACAAAAAATAATAAGGGGGGGGGGACGACAGAGGAAGTTCCTATCACAAGGGAAACAGTGTATTCACCATCAAAAGAAGTGTACTAAGGAGGGAGGAAGTGTAGACGTATTACTCACTCCAGGTACTTGGTCCAAGGGGCAGGGTCCGACATGGCCATGAAGCAACAGTTGGTCAGAATAGTACACATAATGAACAAGCTGAATAATGTGAAGAAAAGGTTAAAGTAAATACACATATGTTTGTCAAATGTATCACATACTGTACTTACCACACCTTCGCTCTAAATTAAGTTACTCCATTTAAAAAAAAAATTTTTTGCATGAAAATGTTTCTATTAGTGATGTAATTCTGGGAACTAGACGTCCTTTCAATGGAAAATAATCCCTTGAAATATGACCATGAGGGTAAATAAACTGACTAAGTTTGTCCTTGTTAGCAACGTCCTCCTCACGACTACCCTGTTCATTTTATATACAGTAAATGCTTGCATGATAGCTTGTTCCGGCTCCCATGACCAGTTGGGTTGTCGTTAAGGTAGTTCATACATCATAGCTCACCCTTAGCTTTCAGGTCATAGCTTGAGACTGGGGATGTGTTTTTCTCCGCGTCTCTAATACTGGGCGTACACTACACGACTTTCAAAAAAAAATCCTAAAATCTGAGCTGAGCCTCTCACATTAAAACAATCGTCTTTCCTGTAGTTGTTTTGTGTTGCCAGTAATTTATGTGACATCAGAATGGTGTGAAGATGTGATTAGATTGTTAACGTAACTAGAATGAGCTGTGGCTCAAAGTAGCCCGTTAAACTTTTGCGGTCAGTCATTCACGCTTGTTATACAGAGTTGAAATATACATTTAAAAAACATTGCTTGTGAATAACAATTTGACACGTTTGCTTTTAATGAAAGTAAAAATGCATACTGGCTAGCTGGTATTAGTTATGGCTCCTGCTGGAGAGTCTACACATTCTGGGTGATGTGAAACAACGACATCATGTCGCTAAGCTTCTTCTCTGGCGAACTCTCATTGGCTATTGCCGATCACCGTTCTCAAAACTCTGTCGTAGCACATCTCACACTACAAGAGCGTTGCAGATTTTCGGCTGATAAAAATCAAACATGTTTGAAAATATCGGGATGTCTGGGACGGCTCAAAGAGACAGAATCGGTAGACCTCAGATTGAAGTCTCTGACCCGCTCGTATTAAACAGGCGTCTGTGACGGCTGCGTGCCTCGACTAGGCAACGACATGGGGATTTTGTCTCCGATCTCCAAAACTTGTTTGGGATTGATAAATCGTGTCGTGTACACCTGGCTTAAGATGTCTCTCTTTTATGATTTGTTTCCAGAATTCTGTAGTGAATATTTCTAACAAAGTGGACTCTTACTAAAAAAATAAGAAGGAAATGAAGATGTATCTAGCATTTCACCCACAAACATAGATCGACATCTTGACATTAACAGCACATTTGCTAACACAGTAAGTGTGAACCATTGCAATTGTTAGGGATAGATTTTTAAACCCCGATAGTATAGTACAGAACAACAGAATATATATATATACTGTAGCACAGTTAAGAACGAGAGGATGGATGGATTCAGCAGAGAACAAGAGGATGGATTCAGTAGAGAACGAGAGGATGGATTCAGTAGAGAATGAGAGGATGGATTCAGCAGAGAACGAGAGGATGGATTCAGTAGAGAATGAGAGGATGGATTGATTTAGTAGAGAAAGAGAGGATGGATGGATTTAGTGGAGAACGAGAGGAGAACGAGAGGATGGATGGATTTAGAAGAGAATGAGAGGATGGATGTATTTAGCAGAGAAAGAGAGGATGGATGGATTCAGTAGAGAAAGAGAGGATGGATGGATTCAGTAGAGAAAGAGAGGATGGATGGATTCAGTAGAGAAAGAGAGGATGGATGGATTCAGTAGAGAAAGAGAGGGTGGATGGATTAGAGAAAGAGAGGATGGATGGATTCAGTAGAGAAAGAGAGGATGGATGGATTCAGTAGAGAAAGAGAGGATGGGTGGATTCAGTAGAGAAAGAGAGGATGGAAGGATTCAGTAGAGAAAGAGAGGATGGATGGGTTCAGTAGAGAAAGAGAGGATGGATGTATTAGAGAAAGAGAGGATGGATGGATTCAGTAGAGGAAGAGAGGATGGATGGATTCAGTAGAGAAAGAGGATGGGTGGATTCAGTAGAAAGAGAGGATGGATGGATTCAGTAGAGAAAGAGAGGATGGACGGATTCAGTAGAGAAAGAGAGGATGGATGGATTCAGTAGAGGAAGAGAGGATGGATGGATTCAGTAGAGGAAGAGAGGATGGATGTATTCAGTAGAGAGAGAGAATGATTCAGTAGAGAAAGAGAGGATTGATGGACATATTCAGTAGCGAAAGAGAGGATGGATGGATTCAGTACAGAAAGAGGGGATGGGTGGATTCAGTACAGAAAGAGGGGATGGGTGGATTCAGTAGAGAAAGAGAAAATTGATGTATTAGAGAAAGAGATAATGGGTGGATTCAGTAGAGAAAGAGAGGATGTATGGATTCAGTAAAGGAAGAGAGGGTGGATGATTCTGTAGAAAAAGAGAGGATGAGTGGATTCAGTAGAGGAAGAGTGGATGGATGGATTCAGTAGCGAGAGGATGGATGGATTCAGATGAGAAAGAGAGGATGGATGGATTCAGTAGAGAGAGGATGGATGGATTCAGTAGAGGAAGAGAGGATGGATGGATGGGTTCAGTTGAGAAAAATAGGATGGATGGATTCAGTAGAGAAAGAGAGGATGGATGGGTTCAGTTGAAAAAAAGAGCATGGATGGATGGATTCAGTAGAGAAAGAGAGGATGGGTGGATTCATTGGAGAAAGAGGGGATGGATCTATTAGAGAAAGAGAGAATGGATGGATTCAGTAGAGAAAGAGAGGATGGATGGATTCAGTAGAGGAAGAGAGGATGGGATGGATTTAGTCGAGAAAGAGAGGATGGGTGCATTCAGTAGAGAAAGTTAGGGTGGATGGATTCAATAGATAAAGAGAGGATGGAGGGATTAATAGAGAAAGAGAGGATGGATGGGTTCAGTTGAAAAAAAGAGCATGGATGGATGAATTCAGTAGAGAAAGAGCAGATGGAGGGATTCAGTAGAGAAAGAGAGGATGGGTGGATTCAATAGAGGAAGAGAGGATGGATGGATTACTGGAGAAAGAGAGGGTCGATGATTTCAGTAGAGAAAGAGAGGATGGGTGGATTCAGTAGAGAGAGGATGGAGGGATTCAGTAGAGAAAGAGAGGATGGGTGGATTCAGTAGAGAGAGGATGGAGGGATTCAGTAGAGAAAGAGAGGATGGGTGGATTCAGTATAGAGAGGATGGAGGGATTCAGTAGAGAAAGAGAGGATGGGTGGATTCAGTAGAGAGAGGATGGGGGGATTCAGTAGAGAAAGAGAGGATGGGCGGATTCAGTCGAGAGAGGATGGAGGGAAGATTCAGTAGAGAAAGAGAGGATGGGTGGATTCAGTAGAGAGAGGATGGAGGGATTCAGTAGAGAAAGAGAGGGTGGATGGATTTAGTAGAGAAAGAGAGGATGGGGGGATTCAGTAGAGAAAGAGAGGATGGGTGGATTCAGTAGAGAAAGAGAGGATGGGTGGATTCAGTAGAGAGAGGATGGAGGGATTCAGTAGAGAAAGAGAGGATGGGCGGATTCAGTCGAGAGAGGATGGAGGGATTCAGTAGAGAAAGAGAGAATGGGTGGATTCAGTAGAGAAAGAGAGGATGGAGGGATTCAGTCGTGCAAAGGACAAGCCGTCCGTCTGAGAACTAATAGGCAGCCGTCATGTGACGTGAAATCTCCTTGCTCTTATTTCATTTGGGAGATTAAGAGCAGCAGATCAAGGGATTTGGTTGGCGATGCCAGGGAGGAACATCACAAAGCTGTTTCAAAAATGGGACTATGGAAAAATCCAATGGGATCCTACTATTGGAATCTGTAAATATTAGAAATTGGCTGATTGTACAGTACAGTATATGACGCATGGCCGGGTGTGGCTTTTTTTTTTTTAAGGGGACAATTAGAAAGTGGTACCAGTTGAGTTTTTTCTGGGTGAGGGGTTACGTTAAATCTGCCATGTTTTTGTGACATTATACTGAGTCAGCTACCTGGAAAATACCTCCTGCTTTACAAGCAAACAAACAATTGCCAAACTGATAGAACTGTTTTTGAAATGAAGTGGCTCTGTACTACACAGCAACACAACAAAGGGCTCCAGCGCCAACAAAGAAAGATCAAAGCTCTCTTCCCTGAAACAATTACATCACACGACTATATAATGTAGAATCTTACTGACCTGACATTACATCACGTATAACTGTTTTCCTCTGGGCTCATCACTAACAAACAAACAGACACAGACAGACAAACAGACAGACAGACAGACAGACAGACAGACAGACAGACAGACAGACAGACAGACAGACAGACAGACAGACAGACAGACAGACAGACAGACCATTCGTAAAGGATATGAATGGACCAGGACTTTGATGGAGATTCTTCTGAGGAAGGTGAAAGGGGTAAATATATAGAGAGCAGACGTGGCACTGAACCGGAAGATGGCCGTCCCTTTATTAACTACTATAAAAGTCTGTGGGAAGAAAGAAAGAGGAAAGATGCATTAGTAGCAATACAAGTTATGGTTTGAGGTCAAATCACAGTTAGCAAATAGTTGTAAAGTGCACAATACTCTATTCAATCTAAACCAGTAGGGGGGTCTTTTAAACTGGGGTAAATCTTGAGTAAATCAACACTCTTTGGTCTGTGCCGGTCCAAAAAAACCTGTTCTCAAATTAGAGTCAATAAATAGATTATTGTGTGTACTGGACAGGATTTATTTATCTTGTTGAGAGTCTGACTGTGTCTACCATCTGTCTACATCAGCAGTGGCAGTGTCTCGGCAGCCCTGCAGTCCTCCAAGACATACCCGGGTTCAAATACTATTTGAAATCTTTCAAATATTTTGAGTGTTTGCTCTAGCTTGCCTGGAGTGCCAGATGGGTGGGATTTGCAGTTTGGGGACTATTCCATTGGTCAATTAAGCCAGGGAAGCTCAATCAAGCACATATAAAGTATTTGAAATGATTTCAAATACTATTTGAACCCAGCCAGGTAGAAGCAGCAAACTCCTTCCCATCAACAGAGCCAGTCAGTGCACTATAAGGCCCAGCTCAGATAATGCAGGCAACTCCTCTCCAAAGCAGGCTGAATATTTACTGAACAGATGTGGACGTATTTATTTAAATATTTATTAGTCTTTGGTTAATCCCACCGTCCAACAGCAGCAGGGCCGGTCCTTGCCGTTCTGCTGCCATAGGCAAGACCAAAACATTTCCCTACCCCTCCCAAAACTAGAATAGTCCCAGTAAGTAAAATGACGTTGAAAAGGCATCTAAAATATGTACTTTCCAGACATTGAAGTTAGGTTCAATTTAGGTGCTGAATGAAAGGTTGAAAAGGTATTTTCAAGGATGTTTAAAATACATATTTTCCAGGATGTTGAAAAAGGCATCTTTTCCAGACGTTACAAAATGACATATTTTCCAGAGGTTGAAATCAGATTCATTTTCGGTTATGAATGAAAGTTGAAAATTCTTATTTTCTGGATGTTGAAAATATGTATTTTCCAGATGTTGAAACCAGGCTCATTTTTGGTTCTGAATAAAAGTGAAATGTTTGGGGTCGGACAAAAACTGAACTAAACATAGATGTCTATGATCGGTTCAGATTTGGTCTGGAAGTGGTTTTCAAAGCCGGTCCAAAACGGCACCAAAAAAAGACATCAAAAAGGTGTCAGTACGTACTTACCGAGGTGTAGCTTAAAGTGTTGCCTGAAATGGCATTTTATGAATGCCCATCTACAGTGGGGAGAACAAGTATTTGATACACCTGCTGATTTTGCAGGTTTTCCTACTTACAAAGCATGTAGAGGTCTGTAATTTTTGTCATGGGTACACTTCAACTGTGAGAGACGGAATGCACTGCACCCGGCCCGCCACAGTAGTCGCTAGAGCTTGATGGGACAAGGACATCCCGGCCGGCCAAACCCTCCCCTAACCCGGACAACGCTGGGCCAATTGTGCACCGCCTCATGGGTCTCCCGGAATTTAACACGGGCCTGTAGTGACGCATCGGACACAGCCTTAGACCGCTGCGCCACTCGACGGGACCCCACATAGAATTATAGTAGAATTATGTGAGGTTTTACATGTTGTTTTCGATGTCCGTCTTGGTCAGTTAAGCTCGGAAAACGCCGCCCTCGTCATTCTGCCGCCAGAGTGGGCGGCGTAAAAACCTGCCTAATAAGCGGGCCGGCCGTCGGCAACAACATCAAGCAACTTCATCGAATGTCAATACAAAGAGACTCAGAGAGAGAATGAGTACCTGCCATGTCCATTTTCTCATCCCTCTGTAAAGACTCTGGTAAAGGACAGAGAGGCCTGATCTACGACTCTGTAAAGACTCTGGTAAAGGACAGAGAGGCCTGATCTACGACTCTGTAAAGACTCTGGTAAAGGACAGAGAGGCCTGATCTACGACTCTGTAAAGACTCTGGTAAAGGACAGAGAGGCCTGATCTACGACTCTGTAAAGACTCTGACCAGGGACCAAGAGGCCTGATCTACGACTCGGTTAAGACTCTGGCCAGGGACCAAGAGGCCTGATCTACGACTCGGTTAAGACTCTGGCCAGGGACCAAGAGGCCTGATCTACGACTCTGTAAAGACTCTGGCCAGAGACCAAGAGGCCTGATCTACGACTCTGTTAAGACTCTGGCCAGGGACCAAGAGGCCTGATCTACGACTCTGTTAAGACTCGGGCCAGGGACAGAAAGGACTGATCTACGACTCTGTTAAGACTCTGGCCAGGGACAGAAAGGACTGATCTACGACTCTGTTAAGACTCTGGCCAGGGACAGAGAGGCCTGATCTACGACTCGGTTAAGACTCTGGCCAGGGACCAGAGAGGCCTGATCTACGACTCTGTTAAGACTCTGGCCAGGGACCAAGAGGCCTGATCTACGACTCCGTTAAGACTCTGGCCAGGGACCAAGAGGCCTGATCTACGACTCTGTTAAGACTCTGGCCAGGGACCAAGAGGCCTGATCTACGACTCTGTTAAGACTCTGGCCAGGGACCAAGAGGCCTGATCTACGACTCTGTTAAGACTCTGGCCAGGGACAGAGAGGCCTGATCTACGACTCTGTTAAGACTCTGGCCAGGGACCAAGAGGCCTGATCTACGACTCTGTTAAGACTCTGGCCAGGGACCAAGAGGCCTGATCTACGACTCTGTTAAGACTCTGGCCAGGGACAGAGAGGCCTGTTTTACGACTCTGTTAAGCCTCTGGTGAGGGGAAGAGATGCCTGATCTACGACTCTGTAAACATTGGTCAGAAACAGAGAGGCTTGACCCTTAGTTCATCGCATCACACTGCCTGACTCAGGCATCAGAGGTCAGAAGAGGTGTAGGATCTCCTCTCACAGCACATGGATGAGACCACTAAATGTCAATGGGACATTTCATGAAAAACCTAATATTGTTAGATTTAGGGGTTATCAATATTATTTTGGAGAAAGAGAAGTTGAATCATAGCGCAATGAAAAGCAATGTGTGTTGCGGTCTCTGGTGGGCAGGTATGTGTTGTGGTCTCTGGTGGGCAGGTATGTGTTGTGGTCTCTGGTGGGCAGGTATATGTTGTGGTCTCTGGTGGGCAGGTATATGTTGTGGTCTCTGGTGGGCAGGTATAGGTATATGTTGTGGTCTCTGGTGGGCAGGTATATGTTGTGGTCTCTGGTGGGCAGGTATATGTTGTGGTCTCTGGTGGGCAGGTATATGTTGTGGTCTCTGGTGGGAAGGTATGTGTTGTGGTCTCTGGTGGGAAGGTATGTGTTGTGGTCTCTGGTGGGCAGGTATGTGTTGTGGTCTCTGGTGGGCAGGTATGTGTTGTGGTCTCTGGTGGGCAGGTATGTGTTGTGGTCTCTGGTGGGCAGGTATGTGTTGTGGTCTCTGGTGGGCAGGTATGTGTTGTGGTCTCTGGTGGGCAGGTATATGTTGTGGTCTCTGGTGGGCAGGTATATGTTGTGGTCTCTGGTGGGCAGGTATGTGTTGTGGTCTCTGGTGGGCAGGTATGTGTTGTGGTCTTCCTGACGGGCCGACCCCCCCAGGCGATGAGGGTAGGAAACATCACGTCCGCCACGCTGACCATCAACACAGGGGTGTGTGCTTAGTCCCTTCCTGTACTCGTAGTTCACACACGACTGCGTGGCCCGAGCATGACTCCAACACCATCATCAAGTTTGCTGACAATACGAAAGTGGTAGGACTGATCACCGACAACGATGACACAGCCTATAGGGGGTGAGGTCAGAAAGGACAACAACCTCTCCCCTAATGTCAGCAAGACAATGGAGCTGATCGTGGACTACAGGAAACGGAGGGGCGAGCACGCCACTATCCACATTGATGGGGCTGTAGTGGAGTGGGTCAAGAGCTTGAAGTTCTCGGTGTCCACATCACTGAGGAATTAACATGGTCCACACACATCAACACAGTTGTGAAGAGGGCACGACAGCACCTCTTCCCCCTCAGGAGACTGAAAAGATTTGGCATGGGCACTCAGATACTAAAAAATGTATACAGCTGCACCATTGAGAGCATCTTGACTGGCTGCATCACCTCTTGGTACGGAAATTGCAAGGCGCTACTGAAGGTGTTGAATACAGCCCAGTACATCACGGGGGCCGAGCTCCCTGCCATCCAGGACCTATATACCAGGCGGTGTCAGAGGAAGCCCCCAAGCCATAGACTGTTCTCTCTGCTACCACACGGCAAGCGGTACCAGCGGGCCAAGCCTGGAACCAACAGGACCCTGAACAGCTTCTAAGCCCAAGCCATGAGACTGCTAAACAAGGCTGCTAAATAGCTCATCAAATGGCTACCCGGACTACTTGCCTTGACCCTGTTTTAATAACAGTCCCTTCATTTGGATAGTCTGGGTTTTCCATCTGTTGACGCTATACAGATGGTCATACTATCAACAAACTATCTGTTGATAAGCAACTGTTTTCTAAGGTTATGGTTAGGACTCTACCCCCACACACTGGACTCTACCCCCTCACACTGGACTCTACCCCCACACTGGACTCTACCCCTCACACTGAACTCTACCCTCACACTGGACTCTACCCCTCACACTGGACTCTACCCCTCACACTAGACTCTACCCCTCACACTGGACTCTACCCCTCACACTGGACTCTACCCCTCACACTCTACCCCCACACTGGATTCTACCCACACACTGGACTGTACCCATCACACTGGACTCTACCCATCACACTGGACTCTACCCATCACACTGGACTCTACCCATCACACTGGACTCTACCCCCACACTGGACTCTACCCCTCACACTGGACTCTACCCCTCACACTGGACTCTACCCCCACACTGGACTCTACCCCCCACACTGGACTCTACCCCTCACACTGGACTCTACCCTCACACTGGACTCTACCCACACACTGGACTCTACCCACACACTGGACTCTACCCACACACTGGACTCTACCCCTCACACTGGACTCTACCCCTCACACTGGACTCTACCCCCACACTGGACTCTACCCCTCACACTGGACTCTACCCCTCACACTGGACTCTACCCTCACACTGGACTCTACCCCTCACACTGGACTGTACCCCACACTGGACTCTACCCCTCACACTGGACTCTACCCCCACACTGGACTCTACCCCTCACACTGGACTCTACCCCCCACTGGACTCTACCCCTCACACTAGACTCTACCCCTCACACTGGACTCTACCCCTCACACCTACCCCCACACTGGACTCTACCCCCACACTGGACTCTACCCCTCACATTGGACTCTACCCCCCACACTGGACTCTACCCCTCACACTGGACTCTACCCCCACACTGGACCTACCCCTCACACTGGACTCTACCCACACACTGGACTCTACCCCCCACACTGGACTCTACCCCTCACACTGGACTCTACCCACACACTGGACTCTACCCCTCACACTGGACTACCCCTCACACTGGACTCTCACACTGGACTCTACCCCACACTGGACTCTACCCATCACACTGGACTCTACCCATCACACTGGACTCTACCCATCACACTGGACTCTACCCCCACACTGGACTCTACCCCTCACACTGGACTCTACCCCTCACACTGGACTCTACCCCCACACTGGACTCTACCCCCCACACTGGACTCTACCCCTCACACTGGACTCTACCCTCACACTGGACTCTACCCACACCTACCCACACACTGGACTCTACCCACACACTGGACTCTACCCCTCACACTGGACTCTACCCTCACACTGGACTCTACCCCTCACACTGGACTCTACCCCTCACACTGGACTCTACCCTCACACTGGACTCTACCCCTCACACTGGACTCTACCCCTCACACTGGACTCTACCCCTCACACTGGACTCTACCCCTCACACTGACTGTACCCCCACACTGGACTCTACCCCTCACACTGGACTCTACCCCCACACTGGACTCTACCCCTCACACTGGACTCTACCCCCACGCTGGACTCTACCCCTCACACTAGACTGGACTCTACCCCTCACACTGGATTCTACCCCCACACTGGACTCTACCCCACACTGGACTCTACCCCTCACATTGGACTCTACCCCACACTGGACTCTACCCCTCACACTGGACTCTACCCCCACACTGGACTCTACCCCTCACACTGACTCTACCCACACACTGGACTCTACCCCCACACTGGACTCTACCCCTCATACTGGACTCTACCCACACACTGGACTCTACCCCTCACACTGGACTCTACCCCTCACACTGGACTCTACCCACACACTGGACTCTACCCACACACTGGACTCTACCCATCACACTGGACTCTACCCATCACACTGGACTCTACCCCCACACTGGACTCTACCCTCACACTGGACTCTACCCCTCACACTGGACTCTACCCCTCACACTGGACTCTACCCCCACACTGGACCTACCCCCACACTGGACTCTACCCCCCACACTGGACTCTACCCTCACACTGGACTCTACCCACACACTGGACTCTACCCACACACTGGACTCTACCCACACACTGGACTCTACCCCTCACACTGGACTCTACCCCTCACACTGGACTCTACCACCACACTAGACACTACCCCACACACTGGACTCTACCCCTCACACTGGACTCTACCCCTCACACTGGACTCTACCCCTCACACTGGACTCTACCCCTCACACTGGACTCTACCCCCACACTGGACTCTACCCCTCACACTGGACTCTACCCCCCACACTGGACTCTACCCCTCACGCTGGACTCTACCCCCCACACTGGACTCTACCCATCACACTGGACTCTACCCATCACACTGGACTCTACCCATCACACTGGACTCTACCCATCACACTGGACTCTACCCATCACACTGGACTCTACCCCCACACTGGACTCTACCCTCACACTGGACTCTACCCCTCACACTGGACTCTACCCCTCACACTCTGGACTCTACCCCTCACACTACTCTACCCTCACACTGGACTCTACCCACACACTGGACTCTTACCCACACACTGACTCTACCCCTCACACTACTCTATCACTGACTCTTGACTCTACCCCTCACACTGGACTCTTCACACTGGACTCTACCCCTCACAGACTCTATACTGCTGTTCACACTGACTCTACCCCTCACACTACTCTACCCCCACACTGGACTCTATCACACTGGACTCTACCCCCCCACACTGGACTCTACCCTTCACGCTGGACTCTACCCCCACGCTGGACTCTACCCCTCACACTAGACTCTACCCCTCACACTGACTCTACCCCTCACACTGACTCTACCCCCACACTGGACTCTACCCCCACACTACTCTACCCCTCACACTTTACCCCCACACTGGACTCTACCTCACAGACTCTATCACACTGACTCTACCCCTCACACTGACTCTACCCCTCACACTGGACTCTACCCCCACACTGACTCTACCCCCCACACTGGACTCTACCCCCCACACTATACCCACACACTATACCCACACACCTTACCTCTACCCCTCACAGACTCTATCACACTGACTCTACCCCCACACTGACTCTTCACACTGACTCTACCCCCCACACTACTCTACCCCTCACGCTGGACTCTACCCCCACGCTGGACTCTACCCCTCACACTAGACTCTACCCCTCACACTGGACTCTATCACACTGGACTCTACCCCTCACACTGTCTACCCCACACTGACTCTACCCCACACTATCTATCACACCTTTACTCTACCCCTCACACTACTCTACAGTATCACACTGACTCTACCCACACACTGACTTACCCCACACACTGTACCCCTCACACTATCTATCCTTTACCCCTCACACTGGACTCTACCCACACACTGGACTCTACCCACACACTGGACTCTACCCACACACTGGACTCTACCCTCACACTGACTTACCCACACACTGACTCTACCCCCACACTTATCTATCACTTTACCCCCACACTGGACTCTACCCCACAGTATACTGACTCTACCCCTCACACTGACTTACCCCCCCACTGTCTACTTATCACACTATCTACCCTTTACTTACCTACCTACAGTATACTGCTGTTACTGTCTATTATCTATCCTGTTCTATCCTTTACTCTATACCTACAGTATACTGCTGTTACTGTCTATTTATCCTTTACCCTACCTACTGTATACTGCTGTTACTGTCTATTATCTATCCTTTACCCCTACCTACAGTATACTGCTGTTACTGTCTATTATCTATCCTTTACCCCTACCTACAGTATACTGCTGTTACTGTCTATTATCTATCCTTTACCCCTACCTACAGTATACTGCTGTTACTGTCTATTATCTATCCTTTACCCCTACCTACAGTATACTGCTGTTACTGTCTATTATCTATCCTTTACCCCTACCTACAGTATACTGCTGTTACTGTCTATTATCTATCCTTTACCCCTACCTACAGTATACTGCTGTTACTGTCTATTATCTATCCTTTACCCCTATCTACAGTATACTGCTGTTACTGTCTATTATCTATCCTTTACCCCTACCTGCAGTATACTGCTGTTACTGTCTATTATCTATCCTGTTGCCCCTACCTACATGTATACAGCTACCTCAATTACCTCATATCCAAGTACATCGACTTAGTACTGGTAATCCCTGTATATAACCATGTTATTACCTCATACCCCTGCACAATGACTCAGTACTGGTAATCCCTGTATATAACCATGTTGTTACCTCATACCCCAGCACAATGACTTAGTACTGGAAATCCCTGTATATAACCATGTTATTACCTCATATCCCTGTACATCGACTCAGTACTGGTAATCCCTGTATATAACCATGTTATTACCTCATACCCCTGCACAATGACTCAGTACTGGTAATCCCTGTATATAACCATGTTATTACCTCATACCCCTGCACAATGACTTAGTACTGGTAATCCCTGTATATAACCATGTTATTACCTCATACCCCTGCACAATGACTCAGTACTGGTACATCCTGTATATAACCATGTTATTACCTCATACCCCTGCACAATGACTCAGTACTGGTACATCCTGTATATAACCATGTTATTACCTCATACCCCTGCACAATGACTCAGTACTGGTACATCCTGTATATAACCATGTTATTTTCACTCATTAATGTTATTCGTTATTCATTGTGTATTCATTCACTTCTCGTGTCACTCAAATGTATATATACGTTTTGTATCTTTAACTTTTAGCATTGTCTGAGGAAGTGTTTCACTGTTAGTCTATATTTGTTGCACCAGTGAGTGAGAATGCTGTACCCCCACAGAATACAGTAATATACTGTATTTTAGGAATTCTACAAACGTTGTCCTGAAACTCTACAGTAACTTAACTGGCCAATTGCTGCCAGTAATTTACTGTAATTCAGAATACAGTACCACATTCCAAAAATCTTTCGACCACTAGTGGGGTCTTGTTGTTTCTCGTTTATTAATATATTTTGAGGCATGTCTTGTAAGAGGCTATATTTGTTGCATCCTTTAGTGAGAGTCCTTGTACTAATTTAATATGTGGTGGTAGTTCCCTAACAATTACATATAGGGGGACAGGTCAGAATGGCTGAGTGGCTAGCCACTTCCTTTTTCATTTGTTTGTCCCTGGAGTCACAATCAAATCAAACTTTATTCGTCACATGCGCCGAATACAACAGGTGTAGACTTTACCGTGAAATGCTTCCTTACAGGCCCTTAACCAACAGGTGTAGACTTTACCGTGAAATGCTTCCTTACAGGCCCTTAACCAACAGGTGTAGACTTTACCGTGAAATGCTTCCTTACAGGCCCTTAACCAACAGTGCAGTTCAAAGAAGAACAAAATATTTACCAAGTAGACTAAAATAAAAAGTAATGAGTAAAAAGTAACACAATAAGAATAACAATAACGAGGCTATATACAGGGGGCACCGGTACAGAGTCAGTGTGGAGGCTATATTCAGGGGGTACCGGTACAGAGTCAATGTGGAGGCTATATACAGGGGGTACCGGTACAGAATCAATGTGGAGGCTATATACAGGGGGTACTGGTACAGAGTCAGTGTGGAGGCTATATACAGGGGTACTGGTACAGAGTCAGTGTGGAGGCTATATACAGGGGTACTGGTACAGTGTCAATGTGGAGACTATATACAGGGGTACTGGTACAGAGTCAATGTGGAGGCTATATACAGGGGTACTGGTACAGAGTCAGTGTGGAGGCTATATACAGGGGTACTGGTACAGAGTCAGTGTGGAGGCTATATACAGGGGGTACTGGTACAGAGTCAGTGTGGAGGCTATATACAGGGGGTACTGGTACAGAGTCAGTGTGGAGGCTATATACAGGGGGTACTGGTACAGAGTCAGTGTGGAGGCTATATACAGGGGGTACCGGTACAGAGTCAATGTGGAGACTATATATAGGGGGCACCGGTACAGAGTCAGTGTGGAGGCTATATACAGGGGGTACCGGTACAGAGTCAATGTGGAGGCTATATACAGGGGGTACCGGTACAGAGTCAATGTGGAGACTATATACAGGGGGTACTGGTACAGTGTCAATGTGGAGACTATATACAGGGGGTACAGGTACAGAGTCAATGTGGAGACTATATACAGGGGGTACTGGTACAGAGTCAATGTGGAGACTATATACAGGGGTACTGGTACAGAGTCAATGTGGAGACTATATACAGGGGGTACTGGTACAGAGTCAATGTGGAGGCTATATACAGGGGGTACTGGTACAGAGTCAATGTGGAGACTATATACAGGGGGTACTGGTACAGAGTCAATGTGGAGACTATATACAGGGGTACTGGTACAGTGTCAATGTGGAGACTATATACAGGGGGTACTGGTACAGTGTCAATGTGGAGACTATATACAGGGGTACTTGTACAGAGTCAATGTGGAGACTATATACAGGGGTACTGGTACAGTGTCAATGTGGAGACTATATACAGGGGTACTGGTACAGAGTCAATGTGGAGACTATATACAGGGGTACAGGTACAGAGTCAATGTGGAGACTATATACAGGGGGTACAGGTACAGAGTCAATGTGGAGACTATATACAGGGGTACTGGTACAGTGTCAATGTGGAGACTATATACAGGGGGTACTGGTACAGTGTCAATGTGGAGACTATATACAGGGGGTACTGGTACAGTGTCAATGTGGAGACTATATACAGGGGGTACTGGTACAGTGTCAATGTGGAGACTATATACAGGGGGTACAGGTACAGAGTCAATGTGGAGACTATATACAGGGGTACTGGTACAGTGTCAATGTGGAGACTATATACAGGGGGTACAGGTACAGAGTCAATGTGGAGACTATATACAGGGGTACTGGTACAGAGTCAATGTGGAGGCTATATACAGGGGGCACCGGTACAGAGTCAGTGTGGAGGCTATATACAGGGGGCACCGGTACAGAGTCAGTGTGCGGGGTATATACAGGGGCACCGGTACAGAGTCAGTGTGCGGGGGTATATACAGGGGTACCGGTACAGAGTCAGTGTGCGGGGGTATATACAGGGGGCACCGGTACAGAGTCAGTGTGGAGGCTATATACAGGGGGTACAGGTACAGAGTCAGTGTGGAGGTTATATACAGGGGGTACAGGTACAGAGTCAGTGTGGAGGTTATATACAGGGGGCACCGGTACAGAGTCAGTGTGCGGGGCTATATACAGGGGGTACCGGTACAATGTGGAGGCTATATACAGGGGGTACCGGTACAGAGTCAGTGTGGAGGTTATATACAGGGGCACCGGTACAGAGTCAGTGTGCGGGGCTATATACAGGGGGTACAGGTACAGAGTCAGTGTGGAGGTTATATACAGGGGTACCGGTACAGAGTCAGTGTGCGGGGGTATATACAGGGGGCACCGGTACAGAGTCAGTGTGGAGGTTATATACAGGGGCACCGGTACAGAGTCAGTGTGCGGGGCTATATACAGGGGGCACGGTACAGAGTCAGTGTGCGGGGGTATATACAGGGGCACCGGTACAGAGTCAGTGTGCGGGGGTATATACAGGGGGCACCGGTACAGAGTCAGTGTGCGGGGGTATATACAGGGGGCACCGGTACAGAGTCAGTGTGCGGGGGTATATACAGGGGGCACCGGTACAGAGTCAGTGTGCGGGGCTATATACAGGGGGCACCGGTACAGAGTCAGTGTGCGGGGCTATATACAGGGGTACCGGTACAGAGTCAGTGTGCGGGGTATATACAGGAGGTACTGGTACAGAGTCAGTGTGCGGGGGTATATACAGGGGTACTGGTACAGAGTCAGTGTGCGGGGTATATACAGGGGGCACCGGTCAGAGTCAGTGTGCGGGGGGTATATACAGGGGTACAGGTACAGAGTCAGTGTGCGGGGGTATATACAGGGGGTACAGGTACAGAGTCAGTGTGCGGGGGTATATACAGGGGGTACTGGTACAGAGTCAGTGTGCGGGGTATATACAGGGGGCACCGGTACAGAGTCAGTGTGCGGGGGTATATACAGGGGGCACCGGTACAGAGTCAGTGTGCGGGGGTACAGGTTAGTTGAGTCACGGGCAATTTGGAAGCCTTTGTTAAGGTGTAACAAGCAAGTGATATAAAACGGCGAAAATCAGTGGGTAAATTGTAATATATTATTAGATATTCACTATTAGTAATTACTGGACTGTATTTTCAATGATAAAAAAGTACTGTATTGCTGTTTTGATATGTATTTACTGCAGCATACTGTAAATGATGGTGCATTGTGGGGCAAAATATTATTGGAGGAGAAAGAATCACTGTCTCATTAACATATTTTAAGGCGTGTCTTGTCTATATTTGTTGCACCCGTTAGTGAGAGTCCTGTACTAATTTAAGTGATATGTGGTGGTAGTAGTTCCCTAACTATTACATATAGGGGACAGGTCAGAGCGGCAGCAGGTCTTAAACCTTGCAAAGGTCCATTTGATCTGTTTGCCTTTGTAATCACATCCTATTTGGAAGTCTTTGATAAGTCCTCTAGAAGCACCTACTAGTCATTAATATGCTGTAATATGCACACAACAACCCGATGGGCTCTAAACCCTTGTAATTACAGTAAAATACTGTAGAAATACATTTTCTTACAGTTTAACGGCGACTTTTACTGTATTTTACTGTGTTTAATTCCTCTGATCTATCATGTTGCCATGAATATATCAGTATTGTATGAGCACTATCATAGAGAGTCAGAGTGGAGGCTGCTGAGGGGAGGACGGCTCATAATAAACTCAGGAACTGAGCGAACGGAATGGCATCAAACTATATGTTTGATGTATTTGATACCATTCCACTCATTCCACTCCAGCCCGTCCTCCACCATTAATGTGCCACCAACCTCCTGCACCACTACCCCCCCCCCTCCCTCACAGCCCACACCCCTACCCCACACTCACCCTCTGATTCTTGAAGTAGAAGGGATCGATGTCCTCCAGAGGTACACCAACCTCCTGCACCACCACCCCACCCCCTCCCTCACACCCCACACCCCTACCCCACACTCACCCTCTGATTCTTGAAGTAGAAGGGATCGATGTCCTCCAGAGGTACACCAACCTCCTGCCCCCCTCCCTCACAGCCCACACCCCTACCCCACACTCAACCTCTGATTCTTGAAGTAGAAGGGATCGATGTCCTCCAGAGGTACACCAACCTCCTGCACCACCACCCCCCTCCCTCACAGCCCACACCCCTACCCCACACTCACCCTCTGATTCTTGAAGTAGAAGGGATCGATGTCATCCAGAGGTACCCCAACCAGTCCTGGGGGAATGTCACCAAAGATGCGTGGAAGTTGTTTTCCGGCCTCCAGGTCGGGCCTGGACATGGGCAGCTCCACGTTGCCCAGATCCTCCTGGTAATCCTTGGCGTTCTTGGCCTGCTCCCCGGCAATCCGCTGCTCGATGGCGGCCAGGGATTCGCGAGTGAACCGGCGCAAGCCATCAGGACCCGTTGGTAACAGCATGGCTGCCATCTTTTCATCCTGATTATCCTGTACTAGAATTTACTTACAGCTGTTGATACAGGTGGAGGTGGGGAAGACAGACGCCAGAGAGGGACAGAGAGGGAGAGAGAGAGAGAGGATGAGAGAGAGGGTGAGAGAGAGAGGGTGAGAGAATGGGTAAGACAGAGCCAGAGAAGGAGAGAGAGGGACAGAGAGGGAGAAAGAGAGAGAGGATGAGAGAGAGGGTGAGAGAGAGAGGGTGAGAGAATGGGTAAGACAGAGCCAGAGAAGGAGAGAGAGGGAGAGAGAGAGAAAGAGAGAGAGAGGGTGAGAGAAAGAACAAAACACCATTGTAAATACACCAATATTTATATTCATTTTTTTCCTTTTGTACTTTGTAAACAATATAAATATATGTTTCCCATGTCTACAAATCCCTTAAATTGAATTTAATTAAAAGAGAGAGAGAGCGAGAGAGAGAGAGAGGAGGTGAGAGAGAGAGAGCGAGAGAGAGAGAGAGGGTTAAATAGAGAGAGAGGGTTAAAGAGAGAGCGAGAGAGAGAGAGTTAAAGAGAGAGAAGGTGAGAGAGATAGAGAGGGTGAGAGAGCGAGCGGGTGAGGGGGAGAGAGGAGAGAGAGAGAGAGAGAGAGAGAGAGAGTTAAAGAGAGAGAGAGGGTGAGAGAGAGAGGGTGAGCGAGAGAGAGGGTGAGAGAGAGAGGGTGAGAGAGAGAGAGGGTGAGAGAAAGGGTTAAAGAGAGAGAAGGTGCGAGAGAGAGGGTTAAAGAGAGAGAGGGTGAGAGAGAGAGAGGGTGAGAGAGAAAAAGAGGGTAAGAGAGATAGAGAGGGTGAGAGAGAGCGAGCGAGAGAGAGAGAGATTGAGAGTGGGTGAGAGAGAGAGAGAGAGAGAGAGAGAGAGGGTTAAAGAGAGAGAGAGAGAGGGTTAAAGAGAGAGAGAGAGAGAGTTAAAGAGAGAGAAAGATGGATTAGAAAGTAAGTACCATTGAAGACACCACTATGGTATGAATGACTGTTGAGTCATCATATAACAAACCCCAGCTCCATTATGGTTTTGACTACAAAGTAGCAGGTTAGCATAATTATCGTAGCAGGTTAGGAGAATTATCATAGCAGGTTAGCATAATTATCGCAGCAGGTTAGCATAATTATCGTAGCAGGTTAGCATAATTATCGTAGCAGGTTAGCATAATTATCGTAGCAGGTTAGCATAATTATCGTAGCAGGTTAGCATAATTATCATAGCAGGTTAGGAGAATTAAGTTATGGTTAGGAAAGGGTTAAGGTTAGCTAAAAAAAAATATATATATATAATTTACTTTTGACGTCAATTTGACATAAACTGTATTCTATCTAGCCATGGCCCTCCATGATGCATGGATTACAACCACCAACCCTGACCCTTGACCTCTGCTGATGCAACTGTAAAGTCCCTTGAACAATACAGATTATTGGCTGAATGTCACTGTGTTCTATGAACAGATCTGATGGGACAGCATCCTTGTATCTAAACTCTCAGATCTCAGGAGCTGATTTCCCAGAGGGCCATTCTGCTCTAATCCAGCACCGACAGGCTGTATTTTAAGGCCTCTCAAAAAACTGCACATCTGACAGTTCCTCTGACAACCTTCAAGTGGCCACACTTACCGGAGAGGATATGAGCTTTAAAGGGAAGGAATGATCCGCAGAAATTGCATAATTTGTTGACATTGTGTCTCCTGAACCACAGTGGATATCGGGACGGGAGAAACCACAATTCCACCGTGACAAAAAAAACACACAGAAGACTATGGATGTGAGATTGTTCATTTTAAAATACTACCGTACGTCTCCCGGTGTAACAATATAACGGGGGCTTTTGTTGTCTTATTATACTGCTTGGTAGAATAGAAAACGAATAGCAGAATAGGACTACATCATGGCTAGATAATCCTGACCAGGTGTGCCTTGTTTGAATGCCCATTCCTACGTCATGGTGAGGTGGTAATCTGTAACTGTTTTGAAAGTTCTAGTTTGTCATTGCTGCGGTCGGTCCCAATTGCAAAGGGTTTCTTACAGTAAGGAACGAGTTATACGGGTACGTGTCCTCACCACCACTGTGGCGTTCTTATATTTCTCTGTTTAGGCTTTGTGTTATTTAATGTGTTTAAT
>NC_056438.1:78020776-78053276 GCF_018296145.1 Oncorhynchus tshawytscha | reverse complement strand
CCATTAGCAGATAATGAGGTTGCCACACCAGATAAAGATGTAGTGGTGGTGTTTCTCTTGTGATTTGGCATTCAGAGACGCACCGTGCAAGAGCACTCACTATCATGCCCTGTGAGACAAACCTCGTCTACACATCACTATATGTGGTTAAATATCATGCCCTGAGAGACAAACCTCGTCTACACATCGTTATATGTGGTTAAATATCATGCCCTGTGAGACAAACCTCGTGGTGTAATATCATGCCCTGTGAGACAGATTGCTTCTACACATCATTACCATCTAAGACAATACTTTGTTCACATATGATGTTGTCCCTCCATAACAATGGTGACATTGGCATTACTATTCTCCCTCTATTTTGTTTTAACTGTAGATCAACTAGTTTATTTTAATTTTAAATAATAGTGAAGACATCAAAACTATGAAATAACACATATGGAATCATGTATTAACCAAAAAAGTGTAAAACAAATCAGAATATATTTTAGATTTTAGATTCTTCAAAGTAGTCACCCTTTTCCTTGATTACAGCTTTGCACACAGTTAGCATTCTCTCAACCAGCTTCACCTGGAATTATTTTCCAACAGTATTGAAGGAGTTCCCACATATGCTGAGCACTTGTTTGCTGCTTTTCCTTCACTCTGCGGTCAAACTCATCCCAAATGATCTCAATTGGGTTGAGGTCGGGTGTTTGTGGAGGCCAGGTCATCTGATGCAGCACTCCATCACTCTCCTTCTTGGTCAAATAGCCCTTACACAGCCTGGTGGTGTGTTGGGTTATTGTCCTGATGAAAAACAAATTATAGTCAAACTAAGCGCAAACCAGATGGGATGGCGTATCGCTGCAGAATGCTGTAGTAGCCATGCTGGTTAAGTGTGTCTTGAATTCTAAATAAATCACTGACAGTGTCACCAGCAAAGCACCATCACACCTCCACCTCCATGCTTCACAGTGGGAACTACACATGCAGACATCATCCGTTCACCTACTCTGCGTCACACAAAGAATCTCAAATTTGGACTCATCGGGACAGATTTCAAGCGGTCTAATGTCCATTGCTCATGTTTCTTGACCCAAGCAAGTCTCTTCTTATTATTGGTGTGTAGTGGTTTCTTTACAGCAATTCAACCATGAAGGCCTGATTCACACAGTCTCCTCTGTCTGTTACTTGAACCGTGAAGCACGTTTCGGGCTGCAATTTCTGAGTCTGGTAACACTAATGAACTTATCCTCTGCAGCAGAGGGTCTTCTGGGTCTTCCATTCCTGTGACGGTCTTCATGAGAGCCAGTTTCATCACAGCACTTGACTGCACTTGAAGAAACTTTCAAAGTTCTTGAAATTTTCCGTATTGACTGACCTTCTTGTCTTAAACTAATGATGGACTGTCGTTTCTTTTTGTTTATTTGAGCTGTTCTTAACATAATATAGACTTGGTCTTTTACCAAATAGGGCCATCTTCTGTTTACTTTGTTACAACACAACTGATTATCTCAAAAACATCAAGGAGGAAAGAAATTCCACAAATGAACTTTTAACAAGGCACACCTATTAATTGAAATGCATTCCAGGTGACTACCTCATGAAGCTGGTTGAGAGAATGCCAAGACTATGCAAAACTGTCATCAAGGCAAAGGGTGGCTACTTTGAAGGATCTCAAATATTGTAATGGATGCGTGTCGGTGACAGGGAAGTCAGGCGCAGGAAAACGAACTTGGTATAAACAATGTAGAAAATAGTAAAAAAAGAAAAATTTAACCCTTGAATGAGCAGGTGTGTCCAAACTATTGACTGGTACTGTACTATCGTTGCTTTTTAGACCGTTTTGACTAGTTTTGGCCAGATTTTACTAGTTTGGGCCAGTTTTGACTAGTTTGGGCCAGTTTTGACTAGTTCGGGCCAGATTTATCTAGTTTGGGCCAGATTTGACTAGTTTTGGCCAGATTTGACTAGTTTTAGCCAGATTTGACTAGTTTTGGCCAGTTTTGACTAGTTTTGGCCAGATTTGACTAGTTTTGGCCAGTTTTGACTAGTTTTGGCCAGATTTGACTAGTTTTGGCCAGATTTGACTGTTGAAAAAGCAACTAATGTATTTCAAAAACCAAAACGAGTTAATCTACAGTGAAATCAAAACATGGAGGGAGAACACTTACTGTGGGCTAGGTTGTGTTCAATTAGCAAAGGACTTACTGTGGGCTAGGTTGTGTTCAATTAGCAAAGGACTTACTGTGGGCTAGGTTGTGTTCAATTAGCAAAGGACTTACTGTGGGCTAGGTTGTGTTCAATTAGCAGAGGACTTACTGTGGGCTAGGTTGTGTTCAATTAGCAGAGGACTTACTGTGGGCTAGGTTGTGTTCAATTAGCAAAGGACTTACTGTGGGCTAGGTTGTGTTCAATTAGCAAAGGACTTAATGTGGGCGGCAGTGGTTAGATCGTTGGACTAGTAACTGAAAGGTTGCAAGATCGAATCCCCGAGCTGACAAGGTAAAAATCTGTCGTTCTGCCCCTGAACAGGCAGTTAACCCACTGTTCCTAGGCCGTCATTGAAAATAAGAATTTGTTTCTCAACTGACTTGCCTAGTTAAATAAAGGTTAAATAAAAAAATGTGGGTTGTGTTCGTTTAGCAGAGAACTTAATGTGGGCTGTGTTCGTTTAGCAGAGGACTTAATGTGGGTTATGTTCAATTAGCAGAGGACTTAATGTGGGCTGTGTTCGTTTAGCAGAGGACTTAATGTGGGTTATGTTCAATTAGCAGAGGACTTAATGTGGGCTGTGTTCGTTTAGCAGAGGACTTAATGTGGGTTGTGTTCGTTTAGCAGAGGACTTAATGTGGGCTGTGTTCGTTTAGCAGAGGACTTAATGTGGGCTGTGTTCGTTTAGCAGAGGACTTAAGGCAGAGGACTTAATGTGGGTTGTGGTTTAGCAGAGGCAGAGGCAGGGAGCAGGGCAGGGCAGACAGGGAGGAGGGCAGGGCAAGGAGGGAGGAGAGGAGGGAGGAGGGCAGGGTAGAGCAGGAGGGAGGGAGGGAGGGAGGGAGGGAGGGAGGGAGGGAGGGAGGGAGGGAGGGAGGGAGGGAGGGAGGGAGGGAGGGAGGGAGGGAGGGAGGGCAGGTTAGGGATGAGGGGAGGGCAGGGAGGGACAGGGAAGAGGAGAAGGGCAGGAGGAGGGCAGGGAGGGAGGAGGACAGGACAGGGAGGGAGGGAGGAGGACAGTGGAAAAGTATCTTAGTTTAATTAAATTTAATTATCATTACAGCCAGATGTGCTGTGGACGTTTCCCACCACAAATAATGATCCTAATTAGATTGTGTGCATGTGTCTGTGTGGGTGTGTGTGTGTGTGTGTGTGTGTGTGTGTGTGTGTGTGTGTGTGTGTGTGTGTGTGTGTGTGTGTGTGTGTGCATGTGTGTGTGGTGTGCATGTGTGTGTGGGTGTGTGTGCGTGTGCGTGTGTATGTGCATGTGTGTGTGGGTGTGTGTGTGTCTGTCCTGTCAGCTGAGAGACTGGTTCACATCCCATCCAGAAGAGTTCTAGGAAGTCTGGGTATTTTCTTAATCGTCTTAATCTATTGTGATGAGTCTCTGATCCACCTCTACGCAGACGACAACATTCTCTATACCTCTGGCCCTTCTTTGGACACTGTGTTAACTAACCTCCAGACGAGCTTCAATGCCATACAACTCTCCTTCCGTGGCCTCCAACTGCTCTTAAATGCAAATAAAACTAAATGCTGCCCGCACCTGCCCGCCTGTCCAGCATCCCTACTCTGGACGGCTCTGACTTAGAATACGTGAACAACTACAAATACCTAGGCGTCTGATTAGACTGTAAACTCTCCTTCCAGACTCACATTAAGCATCTCCAATCCAAAATTAAATCTAGAATCGGCTTCCTATTTCGCAACAAAGCATCCTTCACTCATGCTGCCAATCATACCCTTGTAAAACTGACTATCCGACCAAACCTTGACTTCAGCGATGTCATTTACAAAATATCCACCCAACACTCTACTCAGCAAACTGGATGTAGTCTATCACAGTGCCATCCGTTTAGTCACCAAAGCCCCATATGCTACGCACCACTGCGACCTGTATGCTCTCGTTGGCTGGCCCTCGCTTCATATTTGTCGCCAAGCCCACTGGCTCCAGGTCATCTGTAAGTCTTTGCTAGGTAAAGCCCTGCCTTATCTCAGCTCACTGATCACCATAGCAACACCCACCCATAGCACACGCAACAGGTATATTTCACTGGTCACCCCCAAAGCCAATTCCTCCTTCGGCCGCCTTTCTTTCAAGTTCGCTGACTGGAATGACTGGAACGAACTGCAAAAATCACTGAAGTTGGAGACTCATATCTCCCTCTCTAACTTTAAGCACCAGCTGTCAGAGCAGCTCTCAGATCACTGCACCTGTACATAGCCCATCTGTAAATAGCCCATCCAACTACCTCATCCCCATACTGTTATTTATGTTATTTATTTTGCTCCTTTGCACCCCAGTATCTCTACTTGCACACTCATCTTCTGCATATATATCACTCCAGTGTTTAATTGCTAAATTATAATTATTTCGCCACTATGGCTGATTTATTGCCTTACCTCCCTTATCCTACCTCATTTGCACACACTGTATATATACTTTTTCTATTGTATTATTGACTGTATGTTTGTTTATTCCATGTGTAACTCTGTGTTGTTGTTTGTGTCGCACTGCTTTGCTCTATCTTGGACAGGTCGCAACTAGCCTACCTGGTTAAATAAAGGTGAAATTAAATTTAAAAATAAAAATGGTATTGTGTTGTATTGTATTGTGTTGTGTTGTATTGTATTGTGTTGTGTTGTATTGTGTTGTGTTGTGTTGTATTGTATTGTGTTGTATTGTATTGTATTGTATTGTGTTGTATTGTGTTGTGTTGTATTGTGTTGTGTTGTGTATTGTATTGTATTGTATTGTGTTGTATTGTATTGTATTGTATTGTGTTGTATTGTATTGTATTGTATTGTGTTGTATTGTATTGTATTGTATTGTGTTGTATTGTGTTGTATTGTATTGTATTGTATTGTATTGTGTTGTGTTGTATTGTGTTGTATTGTATTGTGTTGTATTGTATTGTATTGTATTGTGTTGTATTGTATTGTATTGTGTTGTATTGTATTGTATTGTGTTGTATTGTATTGTATTGTATTGTGTTGTATTGTATTGTGTTGTGTTGTATTGTATTGTGTTGTATTGTGTTGTGTTGTGTTGTATTGTATTGTATTGTGTTGTATTGTATTGTGTTGTATTGTATTGTATTGTATTGTGTTGTATTGTGTTGTATTGTATTGTGTTGTATTGTATTGTGTTATGTGTGCTGTGTGCTGTGTGTGCTGTATTTTACTATGTGTGCTGTGTGTTGTATTGTGTTGTATTGTATTGTATTGTGTTGTGTTGTATTGTATTGTGTTGTATTGTATTGTGTTATGTGTGCTGTGTGCTGTGTGTGCTGTATTTTACTATGTGTGCTGTGTGTTGTATTGTATTGTATTGTATTGTATTGTGTTGTATTGTATTGTATTGTGTTGTATTGTATTGTGTTATGTGTGCTGTGTGCTGTGTGTGCTGTATTTTACTATGTGTGCTGTGTGCGAGAGCTGTTTTAAAATACCTCCTGAATTTTCTGCCTGTTTTGGTGGGATGGAGTTCCACCAGGCTTGAGAAAAGTTAATTGACCAATAACAGAGAGTTTCAAACTGGCCTGCCAATCTTCTGCTAGTTTTCAGAATACATATCCCTCCCATTATGCTTGTCCAATTAGGCCTCTCACTCAGACCACTCCCAGACAGTCCTAGTAAAATTATTGCTTGACAAATTGTTCTTTGCTACGAATATTTAAAAAAAAAATATTTGACCACTAATTGAAAACATTCACAGTAAATAAGGCTCTTAATTGTTACCCACAAATGATTTGATCTTGAGATAAAAACAGCTGCATTGGGCTTTTAATCAATCATGTGGCAGTTGACCGTGTGTTGATTGATATCAGCATCTACAGGACAAATAGGGGACTCTGCAATTAAACTGGTGACAGAGATACTAACAACTGAAAGAGGCATCGTCCTCAACGCTCTGGATAGACATTTCCCAAAAAAGGTTGTTGAAATGACACCATTAAAGATCGACTAAACAAACGCATAGATTCTGTGTTTTTCTGTTGCTCATTAATAAGAAAAACAAGAATTCAGTCTTGGGGGGTGTGACTTGATGTGTCAGTTACTGATGTTTGTCCCCCATGATACACAATAGGAACAAAGACAGTATCACGTCCTTAAAATAGTCTGAATTAATCGAACTCAAGAAATCTGTAATAAATGTGGACGTTTTTTTTGCCGAGGAGGTTTTTAGTTTGACATCTAGTGAAGGTGTTTGGCACAGTACTTCTCAAGTTAAAACATTTGCAAAGCATTGTTTAATGTAAAAAAAAAAGTGTGAAGTTGTCTCATGTAAACAAAGACTGCTCTGCTGGTCAGTCTGTCTCACGGTCTGTGTTCTGTGGTAGGATTGGATAGAGCACAAATCACTGCAGCTGTGTGTTCTGTGTTAGCAGACAAGTGAACATTGTCGAAATCCAAACCCAACCCTCGAGTAAAGCCATGACGAACTCACTTACAAAACTCAGTTTAGGACGAGACTGACGTTATGACCAAAATGATCTCATTTACAATTTGCAGTCAATTTTACACTAGAGTAAATGTTTCAGATTCAAATTGATGACAGAAGTTGATTACCTTCAGTTGGGCTTTAAACTAGCTGGATGCCTTTTAGTAGAGAAGAATGTGTGAAGAATAGTCTCTACTCACAATGTGAGTGTTTTAATTTAGGCTTGTCCAAATAGTCCTCTGTGTTAGCGGTACTTCCTCTAAACAACATCTGATTTCAGACCCGGGTTCTTCCTCTGTGACCCTTCAAATGAGTTCACACTGAGGTTATCTCAGGGCAAACTAATCCACAGCAATCAATGTTTTCTCCTCCTCTTCCATCAAAACACAGACACACAATCTATCCTATTTCTGTCTAGTCTCCATTTTCTTTCTTAGTCCTCCGTGTGTGTGTTTCTTGGGCATGCATACCTGTAATGTAATCCTATGTAATCCTACTCACACAATAAGTGTTTTGCTAATTCATTACTACTATAACCTGTGAAATTAACGTTAGTGTGCTGTTGACTTTATCTCAGTGGGTTTTCAGGCCCGGGGACACGGAAGAAGCTAAAGGGAGAGATCTACATTCTTATTATTATTTTTATTATTATTATTATTATTATTATTAAATTTGTTTCTCTTTTGAATTACTGATTGATGTTGAAGCTTTTCAAATCTCTTGCCCATTTGACATAGGCTGTCCATCCTGTCCATGGCATTCCTGGTATCGTTGACTGAGTGATTGTACGCCCAACAAAGCTCAAATTCAACTGCAGAAACTTGATTGCTACGGCAACTAGACTTTTAACAGGAGCCCAAAACCCTACCCTTCAACCAAAAACCTACCCTTCAACCAAAACCCTACACCTCAACCAAAACCCTACCCTTCAACCAAATTTACTACCCTTCAACCAAAACCCTACCCTTCAACCAAAACCCTAACATTCAACCTAAACCCTACCCTTCAACCAAAACCCTACCCCTCAACCAAAACCCTACCCTACCCCTCAACCAAAACCCCACCCTACCCTTCAACCAAAACCCTACCCTTCAACCAAAACCCTACCCTTCAACTAAAACCCTACCCTTCAACCCTACCCCTCAACCAAATTACTACCCTTCCCCAAATTCCTACCCTTCAACCAAAACCCTACCCTTCAACCAAAACCCTACCCTACCCTACCCATCAACCAAAGCCATACCCTTCAACCAAATTCCTACCCGTCAACCAAATTCCTACCCTTCCCCAAAAGCCTACATTCACCAAAACCCTCCCCTTCACCAAAACCTTACCCTGACCTTCACCAAAAAAACAACAGTACACCAAAACCCAACGACACCAAAACACAACAACAACACCAAAACAACACCAAAACACAACAACAACACCAAAACACAACAACAACACCAAAACACAACAACAACACCATAACAACACCAAAACACAACAACAACACCAAAACAAACCAAAACACAACAACAACACCAAAACAACACCAAAACACAACAACAACACCAAAACACAACAACAACACCATAACAAACAACAACACCATAACAACACCAAAACACAACAACAACACCAAAACAACACCAAAACACAACAACAACACCAAAACACAACAACAACACCAAAACAACACCAAAACACAACAACAACACCAAAACACAACAACAACACCAAAAAACACAAAACACAACAACAACACCAAAACACAACAACAACACCAAAAACAACACCAAAACACAACACCAAAACACAACAACAACACCAAACAACACCAAAACACAACAACAACACCAAAAAACACAAAACAACACCAAAACACAACAACAACACCAAAACACAACAACAACAAAAACAACAAAAACACAACAAAACACCAAAACACAACAACAACACCAAAACACAACACCAAAACCCAACACCAAAACACAACAACAACACCATAACAACACCAAAACACAACACCAAAACACAACAACAACACCATAACAACACCAAAACCCAACACCAAAACACAACAACAACACCATAACAACACCAAAACCCAACACCAAAACAACAACAACAACACCATTTGCTTAGTTGGGCTGATGTTTTATTTTCTCTCTTTATCGGCTAAACTAATCCATTTAATTTATCAGTTGGTGTAAAACCAGAATAATGTCATGCATCCCTATCAGTGGGATGATGTGAAGAGACACCTCAATTTACTTATATTATTACTAATTTTAGAGTCTGTGTTTACTAAGGATTATAGAGATTTCAGGTCTCCATAGCAACTCCACAGCAACTTCCCACTTCAACCACTGACAGAGGCCAGGGACCCTGATTCACAAAGTGTCTCAGAGTAAGAGTGCTGATCTAGGATCAGATCCCCCCCCCCTGTCTCTGAAATGTGTGAATACAGGTTTTCCGGCATGGCGACCATGGTGTCTGTCACACTACAGCAGCGTTGCAGTTCTTGACACAACCAAACAGGTGTGCCTGGCACCTACTACCAAACCCTGTTCAGAGGCACTTAAATCTTTTGTCTTGTTCATTCACCCTCAATGGCACACGGACACAATCCATGTCTCAATTGTCTCGAGGCTTAAAAATCCTGTCTCCTCCCCTTCATCTACACCGATTGAAATGGATTTAACAAGTGACATTAATAAGCGATCACAGCTTTCACCTGGATCCACCTGGTCAGTCTGTGTCATGGAAAGAGCACACTATACGCGGTCAGCTGATGTCTATGATGTTGTGATTGTTCACTATATGTGGGTGGGACTGTCAGATGACTAAATCAGCAGAGGTACCGTATAACACCACGCATCTCCTGAGTGACCTAATTATTCCTATCCTGAAAACCTTTTGCTATGACGACTGTAGACAATACTGAATCACTTAATACACCACGCGGCAATAATGATTTCAACACAGTAATACCACAACATTGGCTAATGGACAATATTCATTCTGACTGAGGGAAATGGAAAAGGTATGAAACTGATGGGAATTGCTAGAATGACTGGGCATTGTTGTAGATAAAACATTGTTATGGGAGATACATTGTATATACAGAATTGTGTAGACACCCCTTCAAATTAGTGGATTTGACCATTTCAGCCACACACATTGCTGACAGGTATATAAAATTTGAGCATACAGCCATGCAATCTCCATAGACAAACACTGGCAGTAGAATGGCCCTGACTGAAAAGCTCAGTGGCTTTCAATGTGGCACAGTCTAGAGGATGCCAACAAGTCAATTCGTCAAATTTTGGCCCTGCTAGAGCTGCCCAGGTCAACTTTCAGTGTTGTTATTGTGAAGTGGAAACGTTTAGGAGTAAAAATGGCTCAGCCGCGAAGTGGTAGGCCACAAAAGCTCACAGAACAGGACTGCTGAGTGATGAAGAGTGTAAAGAAAACGTTTGTCCTTGGTTGCAACACTCACTGCCGAGTTCCAAACTGCCTCTGGAAGCAATGTCAGCACAATAACTGTTCGTTGTGAGCCTCATGAAATGGGTTTCAAATCAAATCAAATTGTATTAGTCACATGTGCCGAATACAACAGGTGTAAACCTTACAGTGAAAGGCTTCCTTACGAGCTCCTAACCAACAATGCAGTTAAAAAATATATGAAAAAGTAATTAAAGAGCAGCAGTAAAATAACCATAGTGAGATTATATACAGGGGGTACCGGTACAGAGTGAATGTGCGGGGGCACTGGTTAGTCGAGGTAATTGAGGTAATATGTACATGTAGGTAGAGTTATTAAAGTGACTATGCATAGATGACAACAATAGAGAGTATCAGCGGTATAAAAAGGGGGGGTGGGCAATGAAAATAGTCTGGTTAGCCATTTTTTATTAGATGTTCAGGAGTCTTATGGCTTGGGGGGTCGAAGCTGTTTAGAAGCCTCTTGGACTGCCTCCTGAGTGATGCAGTGTCTAAGACACTAGAGATTCTGGGTTCGAGTCCAGGCTCTGTCGCAGCCAGCCGTGACCGGGAGAGCAATGGGGCAGCACACAATTGGCGCAGCGTTGTCCGGGTTAGGGGAGGGTTTGGCAATAGAACCGTCTATGACTAGGTTGGCTGGAGTCTTTGACAATTTTTAGGGCCTTCCTCTGACACCGCCTGGTATAGAGGTCCTGGATGGCAGGAAGCTTGGCCACAGTGATGTACTGGGCCGTACGCACTACCCTCTGTAATGCCTTGTGGTCGAAGGCCGAGCAGTTGCCATACCAGGCAGTGATGTAACCAGTCAGGATGGTGCAGCTGTAGAACATTTTGAGGATCTGAGGACCCATGCCCAATCTCTTCAGTCTCCTGAGGGGGAATAGGTTTTGTCGTGCCCTCTTCACGACTGTCTTGTGGTGCTTGGACCATGTTAGTTTGTTGGTGATGTGAACACAAAGGAACTTGAAGCTCCCAACCTGCTCCACTACAGCCTAATCGATGAGAATGGGGGCGTGCTCGGTCCTCTTTTTCATGTAGACCAAAATCATCTCATTTGTCTTGATCACGTTGAGGGAGAGGCTGTTGTCCTTGCACCACATGGACAGGTCTCTGACCCCTATATTCTGTCTCGTCATTGTCTGTGAACAGGCCTACCACTGTTGTGTCATCGGCAAACTTAATGATGGTGTTGGAGTCGTGTCTGAGTCATGAGTGAACAGGGAGTACAGAAGAAGACTGAGCACGCACCCCTGAGAGGCCCCTGTGTTGAGGATCAGTGTGGCCAATGTGTTGTTACCTACCCTTACCACCTGGGGGCAGCCCGTCAGGAAGTCCAGGATCCAGTTGCAGAGGGAGGTGTTTAGTCCCAGGGTCCTTAGCTTATTGATGAGCTTTGAGGGCACTATGGTGTTGAACGCTGAGCTGCAGTCAATGAATAGCATTCTCACAATGGTTTGATGGTTCGTCATAGTGGGATATATTATAAGCTTCCGGGTTAGAGTCCCGCTCCTTGAAAGTGGCAGCTCTAGCCTTTAGCTCAGTGCGGATGGTGCCTGGCTTCTGGTTGGGGTACGTACGTATGGTCACTGTGGGGACGACGTCATCGATGCACTTATTGATGAAGCCAATGACTGATGAAGTGTACTCCTCAATGCCATCGAAGGAATCCCGGAGCATATTCCAGTCTGTGCTAGCAAAACAGTCCTGTAGCTTAGCATCTGCTTCCTCTGACCACTTTTTTTATTGATCTAGTCACTAGTGCTTCCTGCTTTAATTTTTGCTTGTAAGCATGAATCAGGAGGATAGAATTATGGTCTGATTTGCCAAATGGAGGGCGAGGGACCGCTTTGTACGCGTCTCTGTGTGCGGAGTAAAGTTGGTCCTGAGTTTTTCCCCTCTGGTTGCACGTTTAACATGCTGATAGAAATTTGGAAAGACGGATTTAAGTTTCCCTGCATTAAAGTTCCCGGCCACTAGGAGCGCCGCCTCTGGATGAGCGTTTTCCTGTTTGCTTATGGCGGAATACAGCTCATTGAGTGCGGTCTTAGTGCCAGTATCAGTCTGCTGTGGTATGTAGACAGCTACAACAACAAAAAACAGATGAAAACTCTCTAGGTAGAAAGTGTGGTTTACAGCTTATTATGAGAAACTCTACCTCAGGCGAGCAAAACCTTGAGATTTCCATAGATATCGTGCACCAGCTGTTATTTACAAAAATACATAGTCCGCCTCCCCTTGTCTTACCAGACGCCGCTGCTCTGTCCTGCGGATAAAGCGTATAACCAGCCAGCTGTATGTTGATAATGTCGTTGTTCAGCCACGACTCTGTGAAGCATAAGATGTTACATGTTTTAATGTCCCGTTGGTAGTTTAATCTTCCGCGTAGGTCATCGATTTTGTTTTCCAAAGATTGCACGTTTGCTAGTAGAATGGAAGGCAGTGTTTCCATGGCCGAGCAGCCACACACAAGCAGAGGATCAACATGAGCAATGCCAAACATCGGCTGGAGTGGTGTAAAGCTCGCCGCCATTGGACACTGGAGCAGTGGAAACGTGTTCTCTGGAGTGATGAATCACGCTTCACCATCTGGCAGTCCGACGGACGAATATGGGTTTGGAGGATACCAGGAAAACACTTCCTGCCCGAATGCATAGTGCCATCTGTAAAGTTTGGTGAAGGAGGAATAATGGTCTGGGGCTGTTTTTCATGATTCAGGCTCCTTAGTTCCAGTAAAGGGAAATCTTAACAGCATACAATGGCATTCTAGGCGATTCTGTGCTTCCAACTTTGTGGCAACAGTTTGGGGAAGGCCCTTTCCTGTTTCAGCTTGACAATGCCCCGGTGCACAAAGTGAGGTCCATACAGAAATGGTTTGTCAAGATCGGTTTGTAAGAACGTAACTGGCCTGCACAGAGGGACCTCAACCCCGTCGAACGCCTTTGGGATTAATTGGAACACCGACTGCGAACCACCCCTAATCGCCCAGCATAAGTGCCCAACCTCACTAATGCTCTTGTGGCTGAATGGAAGCAAGTCCCCCCGGGAATGTTCCAACATCTAGTGGAAAGCCTTCACAGAAGAGTGGAGGCTGTTATAGCAGCAAAGAGGGAACCAACTCCATATTAATGCCCATGATATTGGAATAACATTTTTGACAAGCAGGTGTCCACATACTTTTTGTCATGTAGTGTATCTCGATGCATTTCTTTTAATGTTGTTTTTTTATTTTTTATTTTACCTTTATTTAAATAGGCAAGTCAGTTAAAAGAACAGATTCTTATTTACAATGACAGATTTTTACCTTGTGAGCTCAGGGATTTGATCTAGCAACCTTTCAGTTACTGGCCTAACACTCTAACCACTAGGCTACCTGCCACCCCAATGGGGATGTTGTATAGAGGGATGTTATATAAACAGGTAAAGGAGGTGAATGTGCAAATTCCAAAAAGTTTGCCTTTTTAATTCAGGCTGTACATGTTCTAGAAAAGCAATTAGCCTGCATGGAAGATTGATGTTTGGATATATTTGTGCAACAAACTCTCCCCATTTACCATTTAAAAATGCTCTACAATTAGTTTTTCTTGGGCTGGGATACATGCAATGGTTTGACTTGATCAATTGTGACTGAAGTATAAAAACAACATTCTCTGACACAGATCATTTGCTTTTTATTTGATGACTGCAATGAAATGTAGGGCACACAAGAGAATGTGCCCTACATTTCATTGAGAATGTACCCTACATTTCATTGAGAATGTGCCCTACATTTCATTGAGAATGTGCCCTACATTTCATTGAGAATGTGCCCTACATTTCATTGAGAATGTGCCCTACATTTCATTGAGAATGTGCCCTACATTTCATTGAGAATGTGCCCTACATTTCATTGAGAATGTGAACCTTCTTTTTCATGTTAAAGAAGTTTGTGGCTTTTGTCAAATCAATATTTGTTGGTGGTTTTGAAAATTATGAGCGAAAACATTGTTAGGCCCAGTCCAATTTCCATCAAAATGCACTCGTTCTGTGCTTAATTGTAAAGCAGGCCCCTGCATTCATTAAACACTATGATTTTTCAATATTGGTAAAATAGCACCTACAAAATTAAACTGTATAGGCCTGCAAAAATACATGATAAAGCATGAATAAAGAATGAATACTTACGTGTGAAACTCCGTGTTCTGTAGCATAGCTTCCAGAGTTTCGTTTTTCAGTTTTTAGAGAACAGAATGGCCAGAAAACCCAAGTAGAATCCATGTTTCATTTGTCTCCAGGAAGATCCTGATTATTAAATCGATAAATTACTTCAATTACACGTTACAGAGACTGAAAATGGCGCCTGTTATGTTGCGAGGCCGAATCCAGAGGTTATCGTTTAAAAGTGACTCCCGGATGAATGCCAGTTGTCAAATCCCCTGATGTTAGGCATTTTGAACCGCGCTTCATTCGGTGCTACAGGGTCAACGCCCGCCTACGGACTCACCCAAAACACCCTTCCTTTCCATTTGATTGCTACAAAATGTCAGTCCTGATAAAAAAAAACTTCAAATTGCCACAAAAAGCGCACGGTTGTAATTCATGCGTGTTCCTGAGCCGTTGCGCTGAGAGTGGAAGGTCCTAAAACCTCCGTTTGCCCTTGAGCTGCTGAGCGGCTGGCCCGGGAGGATGGGAGCGACGCCTGACCAGGGGATTAGGCTACGGCTGGCCCATGTCATCTCACATTCAAAAGTTATCAGGATTTGGGAAGCAATACCTTTTTTTAACCTCTCAATTGAGTCATCTGAAACAATTTGTGAGGCAACAGGAAATATGTTTAATTTCACTGCACGACATTTTACAAAGAGCCTGCAAAAATAGACAACAGAATGCAAAAATGTGTTTAATCCTGAATCAATCTTTTCACGCACCGGTAGATATGAAATCTACTTTCTCAGAACTATTTACAGGTACATGTGGGCATGCGCATGCGCATGCTATTATACCTGTAGGCCGATAGGAATTAAATAATAAACGTTGCCCTGTTGCTCCCTCTGCCGGCACTACAGGCAAACGCGGGGCTGATTGTCAATTACATTTCAGTACCATTGACAGCTCCCTGAATTGCAAACTTGACATATCGCCTAATTGTCCACAGTTAATTAAAGCGCAGAAAACTAGCAATGACGACCTTGGGCTTTTAAACCACTATAACAAATTATAACAGTGCATATGCAATCATAATTCAATTTCACGCTTAGGCGGTTTTGGACCTCTGAGTTGAATGCACTCGATTACAACAGAGTCTGGGTTAGAGAGTCTGGGGATTCTCCGTCCATTGCTTTTGCTATGCATAGTAGCTATGGTTATTAGCCTAGCACATAACTTGGATCCACATATACTGTACTTGTGCAGGTAGATAAGGCATTTAAAGAAACACTCATTGTGCTACCGATGTCAACTACGTTGAAGCATCGATTATATCGATTTATTACATTATTCTGGTGAGCAAGAGTTTATTTAGTCTTCCCATGAAACATAGCTTCTCATTTCTCATTATAGACAAGCTGACTAACAAATAGCTGAAGGCCAGTCAAATTCTTCCAAACCGATCTCGAGAAACCATTTCTGTATGGACCTCGCTACTCGCTTCAGCACACGGTGGTCCCGATCTGTGAGCTTATGTGCAAGTAGATAAGGCATATTTAAAGGAACACTCGTTGTGCTACGAGAAAGGTAGTCTATTTGGAAAACATTTGCATAATTATGATGTAGCTTAAACCATAAGAGGGATCTTAACAAGACAAAGCAATATGGCACAAAGGAACGTGATTAATATTTGTAATATATATAAATCATTCAGTAGAAATCGGTTGTATCTGTGCATTTAAAGCTATTCTGTTCCATCGAAAAACTATAAACTAGCATTTTGTCTATTTTCTCACATGTACACATACATAAGTTCTAAATAAATGCAAAGGTGCCTTTTTATGACTAGCCAAATATATTAGTAGAATACACGTAAATGTAGATAGCCAGCGGTGCCTACAGCTTCCAGGCACTCTGCATCATAGTAACGAAGTATCCGTCGCTGTCAATAGAGGCACTCACTCCACTGTAGTAGTTCATGAACTCCTCCTGAGTTACCTAAAGGAGAAGGACAAGACAACTCATTTACAAAATATACAAAACCAAGTAACCAAGCCAAGAATATCTGCTCCTTCCTTTTGTACGTAAAAAGTTGTGTATAATTGTTATTATTTTTAAACCCTTTTTTGTTTGTTTAATGTTTTTTAAAAATCTTTATTAAAACAGGCAAGTCAGTTAAGAACAAATTCTTATTTTCAATGACGGCCTAGGAACAGTGGGTTAACTGCCTGTTCAGGACGACAGATTTGTGCCTTGTCAGCACAGGGATTTGAACTTGCAACCTTTCGGTTACTAGTCCAACACTCCAACCACTAGGCTACCCTGCCACCCCAATGTAATATCAGCTACAATTCATTAGCCTGAAATACAGGGCCTGTTTGCATAAAACATCTTAAGTGTTTCCCTTGAGAAATAATTTACCTAAGGGACTCGAATAGAGCCAATGGAAACGTAAGGTCATAATTTAAGGGTTTTATGGGTAGTTTGAAGGCAGGTAAGGCAGAGCCTCTGGTTACCGTGGAGATGACTTGAATCACTGTTCCAAGCCAGGACAAACACATTTATTTAGAAGATAATAAAACATATGTATTTTAGTTACTTTTTTTTCTCAACTTGTTTCTATTACTTTCTAGCATGTCAAGCTAACTTAGAGAGTAGGTAGCTAGCTGGTCAGCTAGCATGTCAAGCTAACTTAGAGAGTAGGTAGCTAGCTGGTCAGCTAGCATGTCAAGCTAACTTTGAGAGTAGGTAGCTAGCTGGTCAGCTAGCATGTCAAGCTAACTTTGAGAGTAGGTAGCTAGCTGGTCAGCTAGCATGTCAAGCTAACTTTGAGAGTAGGTAGCTAGCTGGTCAGCTAGCATGTCAAGCTAACTTTGAGAGTAGGTAGCTAGCTGGTCAGCTAGCATGTCAAGAAAAATAGGTTTGAGAGTAGGTAGCTAGCTGGTCAGCTAGCATGTCAAGCTAACAAGAGAGTAGGTAGTAGCTGGTCAGCTAGCATGTCAAGCTAACTTTGAGAGTAGGTAGCTAGCTGGTCAGCTAGCATGTCAAGCTAACTTTGAGAGTAGGTAGCTAGCTGGTCAGCTAGCATGTCAAGCTAACTTTGAGAGTAGGTAGCTAGCTGGTCAGCTAGCATGTCAAGCTAACTTTGAGAGTAGGTAGCTAGCTGGTCAGCTAGCATGTCAAGCTAACTTTGAGAGTAGGTAGCTATTGGTGTTATTCTTCAATAACAAACTCCAAAGCAAATCAGGGGGAGAAAAATAGGTTTATGTGAGAAGGACAAATCAAGATGTTATGCTGGGAGGTAGATGTTCAGTCTCCCCTGTCCTCAGCTTTTCCCCCCAAATCAAAGGAACAGGATGTCATTTATAACCCCACACCCTAGCCTGGGGTTGACCAATCAGAAGTCCTTGCAGTACAACTTGGCCAATGGCCAAATAACAAGTATACTGCCCCCGACTTAATGTACAGAATGTAGCACACGTAGCACTGAGTTCAGGATTGACATTCCACAGATTCTAAACAGCTGTTGAACTGAGACCCAACTCCTATTTACAATTCCCTATTGACCATTAGTACTATATTTAGTTTAGTACTCTCGTCCTCTCAAACTCTGCGTTGTGTATTTATCTTCAAAATACTCTTATAGACCTCATGGGCACCCTTAACTTTTTCCACTTCATTTAAGGGAGAAATTAACCTTAAAATGTTTTGTGCATCTGACTTAAAGTTAAGGAAACTTTAAGTGAAAAGATAAGGGGGGAATTAACTTAAGATGTTTTATGAAACTGGGCTCAGACCGGTTTTGTGATAACATTCCACTCCTTCTACTCCGTGCCATATGCCTAAAATATGACATCGTCTGTTCTCCTCGAGCTGATTTTTTTTACTAAGCAGGTCAGTTAAGAACAAATTCTTATTTTCAATGACGGCCCAGGAACAGTGGGTTAACTGCCTGTTCAGGGACAGAAAGACAGATTTTTACCTTGTCAGCTCGGGGATTTGAACTTGTAACCTTCCGTTTACTAGTCCAACGCTCTAACCACCAGGCTACCCTGCCGCCTCTACACTCTAACCACTAGGCTACCCTGCCGCCTCTACACTCTAACCACTAGGCTACCCTGCCTCCTCTACACTCTAACCACTAGGCTACCCTGCCGCCCCTACACTCTAACCACTAGGCTACCCTGCCACCTCTACACTCTAACCACTAGGCTACCCTGCCACCTCTACACTCTAACCACTAGGCTACCCTGCCACCTCTACACTCTAACCACTAGGCTACCCTGCCGCCTCTACACTCTAGCCACTAGGCTACCCTGCCGCCTCTACACTCTAACCACTAGGCTACCCTGCCGCCTCTACACTCTAACCACTAGGCTACCCTGCCGCCTCTACACTCTAACCACTAGGCTACCCTGCCGCCTCTACACTCTAACCACTAGGCTACCCTGCCGCCTCTACACTCTAACCACTAGGCTACCCTGCCGCCTCTACACTCTAACCACTAGGCTACCCTGCCACCCCGATTATTGATTGAATGTTCACATTTGAAGATTGGAGAAAGGCCAGACTGTTTGGCATGACAAGGAGTGGAGTGTGGAATGTTAACACAAACAGATTGGTACCCAGGCTAGCAGTTCGTCATTCCAGTAAACGGACAAATGTATTTATTACCTTGCCGTCTTTGTCGTTGGGGGAATCAAAGCTGCTGAGGAAGGTTAGGAAGACCTGTTCCTCTGTCCACTCCCCACTCTTATATTTGGGGTGTTGTGAGCAGTTGTAGACCCCCCTCAGGTCCTCCACAGTCACCACTCCGTCCCCTGTCCGGTCTAACTTCTTAAAGGCCTGGCCGATCACAGAGATCCTGGCACTGGACATGGGAGGCTGAAGGAAACACAAACACATGAAAACAGCAATATACATCACTGCACCATTCAATTATTAGATGTACTTTGGCTTGTTCAAATACTATTATTATGAGAGAACCATTATTCTACACCGTCCATAATAAATAAATGTGCATAATCAATTCGTTTTTTAGTGTCACTACTCTGTAATTATACCCTCAGATTCTCCAGAAACTCGTTGAAGTTGATGCTGCCACTGCCGTCCTTGTCACACAGTGTGAAGATCTGCCGGGCCTCCTCTCTGCTCACCACCACACCATAGTCCTCCAGTCCCTTAATAAACTCCTTCAGGTCCAGAGACTTACTGCCATCGTCGTCCATGATGCGGAACGTCCTGTATGGACCAGTGAGGAAGAGAGAGGATGTGGAGAGATTAACCATCTGTCTCTGGATATCTATTTAAACGTAATAATCAATTATGAATCAGTTATTATGAAATATTATTGGCCTTTTGCCTACAGACTATTTTCACTTGTGAGTGAATATCATAATACCATAAGAAAGCGTTATTGTAAAGTTACAAAAAAGAATTGTTGTTGATGTTTTGCTTTGTATTTTAATCAGTTGCTCTTACCTTGCCAGTCCCTTGATGCCAGCCACTCCCCTGGCCAGACATTGCTGTCTCAGTACCTCCAGTGGGTCTGTGGCCTTGGTGTCTGAGGCCATGTCTTCTGTGTTACTATAAAATATGGAGTAAAATACTCCATCAGCTTAGTTCATTTGTATTCAGATGTAGGTTCAACTTTATCAATTGTAACAGAGGAAGTATAATGAGCAAGCAAGGAGAAAAAAAGAGAGTCGAACTATGCTACACTCCTCCCCTAGAAACCTGTTACTAGGCTACACCCCTCCCCTAGAGACGTGTCACTAGGCTACACCCCTCCCCTAGAGACCTGTTACTATGTACATGTGCACCAAGCCATCACAAGTCAGTTCAATAGTCAATTAATCATAAACCGTCATAATTGCAGATGTGTTCATATTGCAATTACATTAGGTATTTTAGTGTTCATATCAAGTATCATATACAAAATGTCTCCTTAATTTGCTTAATTTACACCACTTTCATAAGAAAAACGAAAGTCATTACTCCTGTTGTCTAGACAACACTTACACAACAACCACACCTTTTTTTCCAATGCCATAACTTCAAACCACTATCTATCCAGAAATAATGAAACTAACATACCAAAACTAAGCAATAATGAAGTATACGATTACCCAACAAAAATGGTACTTGTTGCAAGTGTTTGCGTGTGAAGAGAAAGTGGTCTCACCTGGTGTTCTTGTCACCTGTTCCACTCTAGTGTGCCCGTGCGTAATGTAATGTTGGTATGAATAGCGCACACCTCCTCCTCCTCCTCTCTTTACTGTACACTTCAGACCAGCGGCCCACTCAAGTGTCATTACCAGTAACGACTGTATGATCATTTTCGATTTTCGCGGTAAGGAAGGCGGTAAAGATGTACAAAGGGAAAATCAATCGAATAGTAGAGCATAAAAAAAAAATGTTTTTAAATTGTGTCCCAAAATGGCACCCTATTCTCTATATAGTGCACGATACCTGTAATGTTATGATAGTGAGGTAATTGTAAGCAGTAGAAGGCCTAGAATGGGTCATAGGTTTCAGTTGTGATGTTGAAAACGCTGGGATGGATGATTCCGGACCACGTCTGAAAAAGTAGATACATTATTTGGGATAGAGGTGGGGTAATGCGTTGTCAGAAAAACATTATACGTGGTGGAAAAGGACATCTATAGTATTGTAAGGACCCTTGGAAGGAGGGAGTAGTGTAACAATCCTGGGTTTATAAACGCGGATATCGCATCTTCCGTTTGAGCATGCTTTTGCGGCACAGTCGATAGCGCGCTGGACTTCGGGCTAGAGGGTCGAGGGTTCGAGACCTGCTGCCTGCTGTTTCATTACAATATCATAGCAAGGCATGTGCAGTGGTGTAAAGTAATTAGTAAAAATACTTTGAAGTACTACTTATGTCGTTTTTGGGGGGAATTTGTACTTTACCATTGATATTTTTTGAAAATGTTTACTTTTACTTCACTACTGAAGACAATATGTACTTTTTTGCTTCCATACATTTTCCATGACACCAAAAAGCACTCGTTACATTTTGAATGCTCAGGCAGGACAGAAATATGGTCCAATTCACACACCTATCAATTAGAGCTCTTCACAGGTCCACCTGAACCCGAATATACGAGACCCAACCAGTGACCAGAGCGGTTCTGGGATACAAAATTCTAAATTTTCCCTCGTGCTGGTTCTGGTCCTGTTTGATTGTCAATCGGATCTATGTACTGTAACTACAACTGATCGACCCCGAGTGGACCCGAATAGACCTATCCACAGCTCTACATAGTCTATAGCATATTTGATTTTTTACGCTAATACGGTGAATTTATTTACTTATAAAAGCCCTAGCCAACATATAAATAACTATTCGTTAACCATAAGAGCAACTTGGCTGATAAAAATAATTTTTGTTACTCGGGTCACCTAAGATACGGTTCTAGTCCAGATTTGATAGTCCTCAGGTCCGTTCAGGTTGGACCCGAGAAGACCTCTACTACCAATATAACGCGTTGTCATCCCTACTGCCGCTGACCTGGCGGATTCTCGAAACACAAATCCAGCTTTTGCAAGTGATTGAGTGTTGGGAGTGTGCCTCTCGCTGTTCATAAATAAATAAAAACAAGAAAACGGGGCTGTATGGTTTGTTTAATACAAGGAATTTGATGTATAGCATTTACTTTTACTCAAGTATGATAATTGCGTACTTTTTTCCACCACTGTGACTGTACTTAAGTACATTTTAAAACCATATTACTTGTAGACTTTTACTCAAGTAGTATTTCACTGGGTGACTTTCTCTTTTAATGGAGTCATTTTCCACTAGGGAACCTACTTTTACTCAAGTAGTATTTCACTGGGTGACTTTCTCTTTTAATGGAGTCATTTTCCATTAGGGAACCTACTTTTACTCAAGTAGTATTTCACTGGGTGACTTTCTCTTTTAATGGAGTCATTTTCCATTAGGGAACCTACTTTTACTCAAGTAGTATTTCACTGGGTGACTTTCTCTTTTAATGGAGTCATTTTCCATTAGGGAACCTACTTTTACTCAAGTAGTATTTCACTGGGTGACTTTCTCTTTTAATGGAGTCATTTTCCATTAGGGAACCTACTTTTACTCAAGTAGTATTTCACTGGGTGACTTTCTCTTTTAATGGAGTCATTTTCCATTAGGGAACCTACTTTTACTCAAGTAGTATTTCACTGGGTGACTTTCTCTTTTAATGGAGTCATTTTCCATTAGGGAACCTACTTTTACTCAAGTAGTATTTCACTGGGTGACTTTTACTGGAGTAATTTTCTATTGGGGAACCTACTTTTACTCAAGACAATTGAGTACTTTTTCCACCACTGGGAATTTGTCCAGTAAAGCAGCTGGTTAACACCATTACATCCATGTAGGGTAATATAAACAAGATGGAGAAAACTAAATTGTGTGTTTAGAAAAGAGGGAAATAAATAATGATGATGGAACTCTTTGAAATAGATATTAGATTTATGTAGCAGTCAGTCATGTTAGATAAAAAACATTTTGGCACAGTTGCTCAACAAATGGGTAAGCTGCTATGTCTACTAGATAAATATTCTTAAAACCATCATTTACTTCCAAATAAATACACAGACAGAATCAGGCGCCAGAGATTTCCCAGGTCAGGTAAACCTCATGGCCTTATACAGTGCCATTCGGAAAGTATTCAGACCCCTTGACTTTTCCCCACATTTTGTTACATTACAGCCTTATTCTAAAAGGGATTAAATAAATGTTTTTCCTCAGCAATCTACACACAATACCCAATAATGGCAAAGTGAAAACAGGTTGTTAGATATTTACAAATAAAAAATAAAATACAAACAGAAATACCTTATTTACATAAGTATTCAGACCCTTTGCTATGAGACTCAAAATTGAGCTCAGGTGCATCCTGTTTCTTTTGATCATCCTTGAGATGTTTCTACAACTTGATTGGAGTCCACCTGTTGTCACGCCCTGGTCTAAGTATTTTGTGTTTTTCTTCATGTATTGGGTCAGGCCAGGGTTTGGCATGGGGTTTTTGTATTGTGGTGTGTTTTGTCTTGGGGTTTTGGTGTGTATGTATTGGGATTGTAGCTAGTGGGGTTATCTAGCAAGGTCTATGGCTGTCTGGAGTGGTTCTCAATCAGAGGCAGGTGTTTATCATTGTCTCTGATTGGGAACCATATTTAGGCAGCCATATTCTTTGAGTTTGTGGTGGGTGATTGTCCTTAGTGTCCTGATGTCCTTGTTCTGTGTTAGTTTACACAAGTATAGGCTGTTTCGGTTTTCGTTACGTTTATTGTTTTGTAGTGTTTGTGTTTAGTGTGTTTGTCATTAAACATGAATCGTAATCTACACGCTGCAGTTTGGTCCAACTCTCCTTCACACCTAGAAAACCGTAACAGAATCACCCACCACCAACGGACCAAGCGGCGTGTCAACAGGCAGGAGCCACAGGAGAAGCAACAAAGGCAGCAACAGCGGCGCAATGAGGATTGGACATGGGATGATATATTGGATGGCAAGGGTTGCTACACATGGGAGGAGATCCTGGCGGGAAGGGATCGCCTTCCATGGGAACAGGTGGAGGCACTTAGGAGAGCAGAGGCAGCCGGAGAGAGGAGCCGGCGATACGAGGGAACACGGTTGGCAAGGAAGCCCGGGAGTCAGCCCCAAAAATTTATTGGGGGGGGCTCACAGGGAGTATGGCTACGCCAGGTAGGAGACCTGCGCAAACTCCCTGTGCTTACCGGGGGGCTAGAGAGACCGGGCAGGCACCGTGTTATGCAGTGGTGCGCATGGTGTCCCCAGTGCGGGTGCATAGCCCGGTGCGGTATATTCCAGCTCCGCGTATCGGCCGGGCTAGATTGAGCGTCGAGCCAAATGCCATGAAGCCGGCTCTACGCATCTGGTCCCCAGTGAGTCTCCTTGGGCCGGCTTACATGGCACCAGCCTTGCGCACGGTGTCCCCGGTTCGCCTGCATAGCCCAGTGCGGGCTATTCCACCTCGCCGCACTGGCAGGGCGACCAAGAGCATTCAACCAGGTAAGGTTGGGCAGGCTCGGTGCTCAAGAGCTCCAGTGCGCCTGCACGGTCCGGTCTATCCAGTACCACCTCCACACCCCAGCCCTCCGGTAGCAGCTCCCCGCACCAGGCTTCCTGTGCGTGTCCTCGGTCCAGTACCACCAGTACCAGCACCACGCATCAGGCCTACAGTGCGCCTCGCCTCTCCTGCGCTGTCGGAGTCTCCCGCCTCTCCAGCGCTGTCAGAGCCTTTCTCCTCTCCTGCGCTGTCGGAGTCTCCCGCCTCTCCAGCGCTGTCAGAGCCTTTCTCCTCTCCTGCGCTGCCGGAGTCTCCCGCCTGTTCAGCGCTGCCAGAGCCTTGCTCCTCTACAGCGCTGCTGGAGTCTCCTGCCTGTTCAGCGCAGCCAGAGCTGCCAGCCTACATGGAGCAGCCAGAGCTGTCAGTCTGCATGGAGCAGCCAGAGCTGTCAGTCTGCATGGAGCAGCCAGAGCTGTCAGTCTGCATGGAGCAGCCAGAGCTGTCAGTCTGCATGGAGCAGCCAGAGCTGTCAGTCTGCATGGAGCAGCCAGAGCTGTCAGTCTGCAAGGAGCTGTCAGTCTGCATGGAGCAGCCAGAACTGCCAGCCTGCATGGAGCAGCCTGAGCTGTCAGTCTGCATGGAGCAGCCAGAGCTGCCAGTCTGCATGGAGCAGCCAGAGCTGCCAGTCTGCATGGAACAGCCAGAGCTGCCAGTCTGCATGGAACAGCCAGAGCTGTCAGTCTGCAAGGAGCTGTCAGTCTGCATGGAGCAGCCAGAGATGTCAGTCTGCATGGAGCAGCCAGAGCTGTCAGTCTGCATGGAGCAGCCAGAGCTGTCAGTCTGCATGGAGCAGCCAGAGCTGTCAGTCTGCATGAAGCAGCCCCAGCTGCAAGTCTGCAAGAAGCTGCCAGTCTGCAAGGAGCTGTCAGTCTGCAAGGAGCTGCCAGTCTGTAAGGAGCTGCCAGTCTGCACGGAGCTGCCAGTCTGCACGGAGCCGCCAGAGCTGCCAATCTGTAAGAAGCCGCCAGAGCTGTCAGCCTACATGGAGCAGCCAGAGCCGCCAGTCAGCATGGAGCAGCCAGAGCCGCCAGTCAGCATGGAGCAGCCAGATCTTTCAGTCTGCCAGGATCTGCCAGTCAGCCAGACTCTTCCAGATCCGCCAGTCAGCCAGACTCTTCCAGATCCGTCAGTCAGCCAGACTCTTCCAGATCCGTCAGTCAGCCAGACTCTTCCAGATCCGCCAGTCAGCCAGACTCTTCCAGATCCGCCAGTCAGCCAGACTCTTCCAGATCCGCCAGTCAGCCAGACTCTTCCAGATCTGCCAGTCAGCCAGACTCTTCCAGATCTGCCAGTCAGCCAGACTCTTCCAGATCTGCCAGTCAGCCAGACTCTTCCAGATCCGCCAGTCAGCCGGGATCTGCCAGAACTGCCAGTCGGCCAGGATCTGCCAGTCAGCCAGGATCTGCCAGTCAGCCAGGATCTGCCAGTCAGCCAGGATCTGCTGAAACCACCAGCCAGCCAGGATCTGGTAGATCTACCTACCTGCCTGAGCTTCCTCTCACTCCCGAGCTTCCTCTCACTCCCGAGCTTCCTCTCACTCCCGAGCTTCCTCTCACTCCCGAGCTTCCTCTCACTCCCGAGCTTCCTCTCACTCCCGAGCTTCCTCTCACTCCCGAGCTTTCTCTCACTCCCGAGCTTTCTCTCACTCCCGAGCTGCCTCAGTCCCGAGCTGTCCTTCAGTCCCGATCTGCTCCTCAGTCCAGTGGGGTTCTGGGTGAGGACTACTAGGCCACGGTCGGCGGCGAGGGTGGACTATCCAGGGACGTGAGGAGAGGGGACTAAGACATTGACTGAGTGGGTTCCACGTCCTGCGCCGGAGCCGCCACCATGGACAGACGCCCACCCGGACCCTCCCTATTGTTTTGAGGTGCGTTCGGGAGTCCGCACCTTAGGGGGGTTCTGTCACGCCCTGGTCTAAGTATTTTGTGTTTTTCTTCATGTATTGGGTCAGGCCAGGGTGTGGCATGGGGTTTTTGTATTGTGGTGTGTTTTGTCTTGGGGTTTTGGTGTGTATGTATTGGGATTGTAGCTAGTGGGGTTATCTAGCAAGGTCTATGGCTGTCTGGAGTGGTTCTCAATCAGAGGCAGGTGTTTATCGTTGTCTCTGATTGGGAACCATATTTAGGCAGCCATATTCTTTGAGTTTGTCGTGGGTGATTGTCTTTAGTGTCCTGATGTCCTTGTTCTGTGTTAGTTTACACAAGTATAGGCTGTTTCGGTTTTCGTTACGTTTATTGTTTTGTAGTGTTTGTGTTTAGTGTGTTTGTCATTAAACATGAATTGTAATCTACACGCTGCAGTTTGGTCCGACTCTCCTTCACACCTAGAAAACCGTAACACCTGTGGTAAATTCAATTGATTGGACATGATTTGGAAAGGCACACACCTGTCTATATAAGGTCCCACAATTGACAATGCATGTCAGAGCAAAAACCAAGCCATGAGTTCAAAGGAATTGTGCGTAGAGCTCCGAGACAGGATTGTGTTGAGGCACAGATCTGGGGAAGGGTACGAAAACATTTCTGCAGCATTAAAGGCCCCCTAGAACACAGTGGCCTCCATCATTATTAAATGGAAGAAGTTGGAACCACCAAGAGACTCTTCCTAGAGCTGGCCACCCAGCCAAACTGAGGAATCGGGGGAGAAGGGCCTTGGTCAGGGAAGTGACCAAGAACTCGATGGTCACTCTGACAGAGCTCTAGAGTTCCTCTGTAGAGATGGAGGAACTTTCCAGAAGGACAACCATCTCTGCAGCACTCCACCAATGAGGCCTTTATGGTAGAGTGGCCAGACAGAAGCCACTCCTCAGTAAAAGGCACATGACAGCCCAAAATGCACCTAAAGACTCTCAGAACATGAGAAACAAGATTCTCTGGTCTGATGACACCAAGATTGAACACTTTGGCCTGTCTGGAGGAAACCTGGCACCATCCCTATGGTGAAGCATGGTGGTGGCAGCATCACGCTGTGGGGATGTTTTTCAGCGGCAGGGACTGGGAGATTAGTCAGGAGTGAGTGTAAGATGAACGGAGCAAAGTACAGAGAGATCCTTGATGAAAATCTGCTCAAGAGCGCTCAGGATCTCAGACTGGGGCGAAGGTTCACCTTCCAGCAGGACAATGACCCTAAGCACACAGCCAAAACAATGCAGGAGAGACTTTGGGACAAGTCTCTGAATGTCCTTGAGTGGCCCAATCAGAGCCCGGACATGAACCAGATCGAAAATCTCTGGAGAGACCTGAAAATAGCTGTGCAGCAATGCTCCCCATCCAACCTGACAGAACTTGAGAGGATCTGCAGAGAAGAATGAGAGACTCTCCAAATACATTTGTGCCAAGCTTGTAGCGTCATACCCAAGAAGACTCAAGGCTGTAATAGCTGCCAAAGGTGCTTCAACAAAGTACTGGGTAAAGGGTTTGGATACTTATGTAAATGTGATCTGTTTTTTATTTTTTAATAAATTAGCAAAAAATATCTAAAAACCTTTTTGCTAGGTCATTATGGGTTATTGTGTGTAAATTGATGAGGGGGGAAAAAACTATTGAATCCATTTTTAGAATAAGGCCTCTAATGTAGCAAAATGTGGGAAAAGTAATTCTGAATACTTTCAGACTAACATATTGATTAGTTTTGTAAGTGTGCATACAAAATGGTTAATAGTGCACTACTTTTGAACAGGGCCCATAGGGTCTATTAACTTATTGTTCACATTAAATCAGGGATGTGAGTTATATAATGGATTATATATTTATAAGGTTATATATTTCTTTCAGCACTTTAAAGTTGAAGAATATTCTGTAATTATGTAACCTGTAGTCTGAAACCACAGCAATAAAATCAAACAATGAGTTCTTACATAATGTATTGGCAAACGCTTAGGAGGACATTGTCAGTGAGTTACTGATCGTGATTGTGTTCGGATAAAGTTCTTTTTTAAAAAGAGTACTAGATAAAAGCCTTGAATGGAAATAACAAAGAAAAAATGCTTGTGTTTTTGCTGGAACACCCTTAGACAAAAAATGCCACAGAACATCTCATAATTTTTAGAGAAGATAAGACGGCAGACATTTTGTGATATCTAGACGGCAGACATTTTGTGATATCTAGACGGCAGACATTTTGTGATATCTAGACGGCAGACATTTTGTGATATCTAGACGGCAGACATTTTGTGATATCTAGACGGCAGACATTTTGTGATATCTAGACGGCAGACATTTTGTGATATCTAGACGGCAGACATTTTGTGATATCTAGACGGCAGACATTTTGTGATATCTCCATAGAGGTTTGTATGCAGTTGGAAGGGAAGGAAAGTTGTTTGATAATGGTCCAGTAAAGGTCATTGATCAATATTTTGAATGAACTATTTATCATTCCTTTCTGATTCCAAAAACAGAAGAGTTTCTCTCTATTGATCATGCCACATACTCAGTACTGTTCTAGTGACCGGGTCCATACTCAGTACTGTTCTAGAGACAGGGTCCATACTCAGTACTGTTCTAGTGACAGGGTCCATACTCAGTACTGTTCTAGTGACAGGGTCCATACTCAGTACTGTTCTAGTGACAGGGTCCATACTCAGTACTGTTCTAGTGACAGGGTCCATACTCAGTACTGTTCTAGTGACTGGGTCCATGCTCAGTACTGTTCTAGTGACTGGGTCCATGCTCAGTACTGTTCTAGTGACTGGGTCCATGCTCAGTACTGTTCTAGTGACAGGGTCCATGCTCAGTACTGTTCTAGTGACAGGGTCCATACTCAGTACTGTTCTAGTGACAGGGTCCATACTCAGTACTGTTCTAGTGACAGGGTCCATACTCAGTACTGTTCTAGTGACAGGGTCCATACTCAGTACTGTTCTAGTGACAGGGTCCATACTCAGTACTGTTCTAGTGACAGGGTCCATACTCAATACTGTTCTAGTGACAGGGTCCATAATCTCATGATTCTCAGAAGTTCACTACAAGTGTGTTGCCCTCAACCAGTTCCATACAAATAGCCCGAGGCTAGTACTTTTTAGACTGGCCAGAAGAAAATATACCAAACTAGCCCACTGGCTAGCTATTTTTTTCTATTAAAATGACCCATTGCACAGATTTTGGACCTTGCGTAGTAAAAATGCCAGAGTCTATAAGCTCAAGCTGATCGGTACACAACATCCTTGAATTCCATCCCTGAATACATCCACACAGAACCATATTCAGAGACGTCTGGCATTCCTGTTGCTCTATCTTCCCGTACCCAGTATCCATGGACCCCGGGAAGTCAGACGATATTTAAATGTAACTTATTTTTTGTATTATTCTTAATTTATTGACTTCTGTCTTTTTATGATGTTGCATCGCCGAGAATGAATCTACAGGTAAGCATTTCATTGTATTGCGTACCACGTGTATCCTGTGCACATGACAAAATGAACTAGACCTGACATGATATCCCAGAAGGCATTGGTGCTCCTTCTCATAGAACATGGAGGTCCTGCAGCTCCAACGCCACCAGAGGGCAGACTCACATTCCATGAGGTGAAAGGTTTACAACCTAACAGAGAGGAGTTCACAGAGCTGATCGCAGTCCCTATATTCCACGTGACAGACGATCACATCTATCTGAACGTTCGCCAACATGTCGCCCTCCTGTTATCGGACCAACGTCAAAGGTTCATCCAGAGGCATCGTCCTGTTTTCGCTGTAATCCGGTATCCGTGTGTAATATCCATGTATCCAACCGAAATACATGTTCATAGCAATGAATTCTGTTCTCTATGATAGAGCATATTGATGTTTTATTTTAATGCTGGGTCCTCCTGAATGCTGCCTTTCGAAAGGCAAAGCTGTCAGTGCAACAAGACGGATAAAAGAAAACTTCACGGATCTTTCCGGAAACAGGCCCCGTGTTCAGAGATCGTGCACAGCAACGCCTCCAGAGCCGACACTTCCTGCATCACGTGACCGTAACACCTGCGATGACAAGTCTCGCTTTTCATGAGGCATTGCATCCACACTGAGACATCATATTATTCTCTTATGACATCATCCCAGTAGCCATTACTCATTGGTGGATCAGAGGATGTGGTCGTTATTAAACGTTTACACACCTCCCCCAGGGTCACGCACAGCCACACTCCCGTGCCAACACCTCCTGCACCGTGTGGTATCTACTGTTGTTATCCAGGAAGGAGATATCCTTCTCGTACGCGATAGGCCGACAGCACGGGCTGTACTGCACCTTGTCTCTCCGCCCCTTTTTAATTAGCCCCGCCCTCCTCGTGTGTTCCAGGGCGATGTCATAGTTGCGTCGTCGGCGCGCGGTGCACCTGCCGCTGCAGTACCTGAAGAGGAGAGTCTCGTCGCTGTCGTAGCCCAGCCCCAGTTCCCCCACAGTCACCTCCACCTCCCGCAAAGAGCACGGCTTTAACCTCTTCCTCCGCCCACTCTTAGCTCCCTTAGTCGTCTGGGAGGAGCTCTCCTGGCTCTCCTCTCTACTGTTCCTGCCTCTCCTCTTGCTACTCCTGTCAATCAGAGTCCCGATCACCTTCTTCAGTTCTCCCTCGGTGAAGCTCTGGAGAAGGTGGGAGACTGGAAGGAGACGGAGAGAGAGAGAGGACACTTAGATAGGGGTAGAGAAACAGGTACAGAGACAGGGGAAGTCAGACAGACAGACAGACAGACACAGACAGACAGACAGGCACAGAGACAGACAGACAGACAGACAGACAGACAGACAGACAGACAGACAGACAGGCACAGAGACAGACATACAGACAGACAGGCAGGCACAGAGACAGATAGACAGACAGGTAGAGACAGAAACAGCACAGTACAGAGACAGGCACAGGACAGAGAGCACAGAGACAGACAGACAGGCACAGAGACAGACAGACAGAGACAGACAGACAGGCACAGAGACAGACAGACAGGCACAGAGACAGACAGACAGACACAGACAGACAGACAGACAGACAGACAGACAGACAGATGCAGGCATGGCAGGATATAGGGACAGGGAGGCTTGAGATCAGAGCAATCTATTCTACACCTCCCCTCAGGCCTCAGACACACAAAAAAGAGATAGCCATTGACTCAAACCAGAACCTCTGCCACATCCCAGTGACTTTCAGCATTCACCAGATATAATTTCCTTTCTGTCTAATGTTGCTGGATAGAAACACTTAACACATCATCAGCCTATTAAAAGCTGTGTTGAAGGATCATACAACATGAAGTACAGCTCTACCTGTTATATTTCTACTCTAGGCCTAGCACCCTTGGCAGTGCAGGGAAATGTGAGGTGATGTGATGTGTTGTGAGGTGGTGTGAGGTGGTGTGAGGTGGTGTGATGTGAGGTGATGTGAGGTGGTGTGCTGATGTGGTGTGAGGTGGTGTGAGGTGGTGTGAGGTAGTGTGAGGTGATGTGGTGTGAGGTGGTGAGGTGATGTGAGGTGGTGTGAGGTGGTGTGAGGTGATGTGATGTGAGGTGGTGTGAAGTGAGGTGATGTGATGTGGTGTGATGTGATGTGGTGTGATGTGATGTGAGGTAGTGGTGTGGTGTGATGTGAGGTGGTGTGATGTGGTGTGGTGTGAGGTGGTGTGGTGTGATTTGTGAGGTGATGTGAGGTGGTGTGTGAGGTGATGTGAAGTGGTGTGTGGTAATGTATGAGGTGATGTATGAGGTGATGTGAGAGGATGTGAGGTGGTGTGAGGTGAGGTGGCGTGATGTGAGGTGGTGTGATGTGAGGTGGTGTGTGGTGGTGTGATGTGAGGTGGTGTGAGGTGGCGTGATGTGAGGTGGTGTGATGTGGTGTGTGAGGTGGTGTGAGGTGGTGTGATGTGAGGTGGTATGATGTGAGGTGGTGTGAGGTGAGGTGGTATGATGTGAGGTGGTGTGAGGTGGTGTGATGTGAGGTGGTGTGATGTGGTGTAATGTGAGGTGGTGTGAGTGTGAGGTGGTGTGATGTGGTGTGGTGTGAGGTGGTGTGATGTGGTGTGGTGGTGTGGTGTGATGTGTGAGGTGATGATGTGAGGTGAGGTGGTGTGTGAGGTGATGTGAGGTGGTGTGTGGTAATGTATGAGGTGATGTGATGAGGTGATGTGAGAGGATGTGAGGTGGTGTGAGGTGAGGTGGTGTGATG
>NC_056438.1:77978276-78015776 GCF_018296145.1 Oncorhynchus tshawytscha | reverse complement strand
CTCTCTCTTGCTGTCTAGTCTCTCTCTCTCGCTGTCTAGTCTCTCTCTCTTGCTGTCTAGTCTCTCTCTCTCTCTCGCTGTCTAGTATCTCGCTGTCTAGTCACTCTGTCGCTGTCTTTCTCTCTCTCACTGTCTAGTCTCTCTCTCTCTCTCGCGGTCTAGTCTCTCTCTCGCCGTCTAGTCTCTCTCTCGCTGTCTAGTCTCTCAATTTCTATTTAAGGGCTTTATTGGTATGTGAAACGTATGTTAACGTTGCCAAAGCAAGTGAAGTAGATAATAAACCAAAGTTAAATAAACAATAAAGATTAACAGTAAACATCACACTCACAGAAGTTCCAAATGAATAAAGACGTTTCAAATGTCATATTATGTCTATATACAGTCTTGGGTTGTAACGATGTGCAAATAGCTAAAGTACTAAAGGGAAAATAAATAAACATAAATATGGGTTGTATTTACAATGGTGTTCGTTCTTCACTGGTTGCCCCTTTCTTTCACACATCTTGCTGCTGTGACACTGTGGTTCTTCAACCAATAGATATATGGGAATTTATCAAAATTGGGTTTGTTTTCAAATTCTTTGTGGGTCTGTGTAATCTGAGGGAAATATGTCTCTAATATGGTCATACATTGGGCAGGAGGTTAGGAAATGCAGCTCAGTTTTCACCTCATTTTGTGGGCAGTGTGCACATAGCCTGTCTTCTCTTGTGAGTCAAGTCTGCCTACGGCGGCCTTTCTCAATAGCAAGGCTATGCTCACGGAGTCTGTACATCGTCAAAGCTTTCCTTACGTTTGGGTCAGTCACGGTGGTCAGGTATTCTGCCACTGTGTACTCTCTGTTCAGGGCCAAATAGCATTCTAGTTTGCACAGTTTTTTTGATAATTCTTTCCAATGTGTCAAGTAATTATTTTTTTGTTTTCTCATGACTTGGCTGGATCTAAATGTGTTGCTGTCCTGGGGCTCTGTGGGGTGTGTTTGTGTTTGTGAACAGAGCCCTAGGATCAGCTTGCTTAGGGGACTCTTTTCCAGGTTCATCTCTCTGTAGGTGATGGCTTTGTTATGGAAGGTTTGGGAATCGCTTCATTTTAGGTGGTTGTAGAATTTAATGGCTCTTTTCTGGATTTTGATAATTAGTGGATATCGGCCTAATTCTGCTCTGCATTATTTGGTGTTTACCGTTGTACACAGAGGATATTTTTGCAGAATTCTGCAAGCAGTCTCAATTTGCTGTTTGTCCCATTTTGCGAATTCAAGGTTGGTGAGCGGACCCCAGACCTCACAACCATGAAGGGCAATGGTTCTATAACCGTTCAAGTATTTTTAGCCAGATCCTAATTGGTATGTTGAATTTTATGTTCCTTTTGATGGCATAGAATTCCCTTCTTGCCTTGTCTCTCAGATCGTTCACAGCTTTGTGGAAGTTACCTGTGGCGCTGATGTTTAGGCCGAGGTATGTATAGTTTTTTGTGTGCTCTACGGCAATGGTGTCTAGATGGAATTTGTAATTGTGGTCCTGGTGACTGGACCTTTTTTGGAACACCATTATTTTGGTCTTACTGAGATTTACTGTTAGGGCCCAGGTCTGACAGAATATGTGCAGAAGATCTAGGTGCTGCTGTAGGCCCTCCCTGTTGGAGACAGAAGCACCAGATCATCAGCAAACAGTAGACATTTGACTTCAGATTCTTCTAGGGTGAGGCCGGGTGCTGCAGACTGTTCTAGTGCCTTCACCAATTCATTGATATATATATATATTGAAGAGGGTGGGTCTTAAGCTGCATCCCTGTCTCACCCCACGGCCCTGTGGAAAGAAATGTGTTTTTTTGCCAATTTTATCCGCACACTTGTTGTTTGTGTACATGGATTTGGTGTACTTTCCATCAATTTGTATAGCAGACCCTCATGCCACATTGAGTCAAAAGCTTTTTTGAAATCAACAAAGCATGAGAAGACTTTGCCTTTGTTTTGTTTGTCAATCAGGGTGTGCAGGGTGAATACGTGGTCTGACGTATGGTAATTTGGTAAAAACCCAATTTTACATTTGCTCAGTACATTGTCTTCACTGAGGAAATGAACTAGTCTGCTGTAAATGATAATGCACAGGATTTTCTCATGGTTGCTGTTGACGCATAACCCACTGTAGTTATTGGGGTCAAATTTGTCTCCACTTTTGTTGATTGGGGTGATCAGTCTTTGGTTCCAAATATTGGGGAAGATGCCAGAGCTAAGGAGGATGTTAAAGAGTTTTAGTATAGCCAATTGGAATTTGTTGTCTCTATATTTTATAATTTCATTAAGGATACCATCAACACCACAGGCCTTTTTGGGTTGGAGGGTTTTTATTTTGTCCTGTAGCTCATTCAAGGTAAATGGAGAATCCAGTGGGTTCTGGTAGTCTTTAATATTTGATTCTAAGATTTGATTTTGATCATGTATATATTTTTGCTGTTTGTTCTTTGTTATAGGGCCAAAAAGACTGGAGAAGTGGTTAACCCATACATCTTGTTTTGGATAGATAACTCTTCGTGTTGATGTTTGTTTAGTGTTTTCCAATTTTCCCAGAAGTGGTTAGAGTCTGTGGATTCTTCAATTACATTGAACTGATTTCTGACGTGCTGTTCCTTCTTTCTCCGTGGTGTATTTCTGTATTGTTTTAGTGATTCACCATAGTGAAGGCGTAGACTCAGGTTTTCTGGGTCTCTATATTTTTGGTTGGACAGGTTTGGCACTTTCTTTCTTAGGTTTTTGCATTCTTCATCAAACCATTTGTCATTGTTGTTAACTTTCTTTGGTTTTCTGTTTGACATGTTTAGATTTGACAGGGAAGGTGAGAGGTCAAATCTACTGTTTAGGTTTTCTACTGCCAAGATTATACGTTCGCTATTACAGTGGAACGTTTTGTCCACGAAGTTGTCTAAAAGGGATTGAATTTGTTGTTGCATAATTGCTTTTTGGTAGGTTTCCACACTACTTTCCTTCCATCTATTGCATTTCTTAATTAATATTAATCAGTTCCTTTGGCTATGATGCCTCATGATGGAGTATTGCTCTGTTCAAGTAGACTGTGATTTTGCTGTGATCTGATAGTGGTGTCAGTGGGCTGACTGAATGCTCTGAGAGAGTCAGTGATAAAGTAGTCGTCAGTACTACTGTCAAGAGATGAGCTGTAGGTGTACCTACCATAGGAGTCCCCTCGAAGCCTACCATTGACTATGTACATACCCAGGATGTAACCGAGCTATAGGTGTACCTACCATAGGAGTCCCCTCGAAGCCTACCATTGACTATGTACATACTCATCGTGCGACAGAGCTGCAGGAGTTGTGACCCGTTTTTGTTGGTTATGTTGTCGTAGTTGTGCCTCTCTATGTCACGCCCTGGTCTAAGTATTTTGTGTTTTTCTTCATGTATTGGGTCAGGCCAGGGTGTGGCATGGGGTTTTTGTATTGTGGTGTGTTTTGTCTTGGGGTTTTGGTGTGTATGTATTGGGATTGTAGCTAGTGGGGTTATCTAGCAAAGTCTTTGGCTGTCTGGAGTGGTTCTCAATCAGAGGCAGGTGTTTATCGTTGTCTCTGATTGGGAACCATATTTAGGCAGCCATATTCTTTGAGTTTGTGGTGGGTGATTGTCCTTAGTGTCTTCGTTCCTGTCGCTGTGTTAGTTGACACAAGTATAGGCTGTTTCTGTTTTCGTTACGTTTATGTGTTTTGTAGTGTTTGTATTGATTCGTGTTTACGTTTTGTTGATTAAACATGGATCGCAATCTACACGCTGCATTTTGGTCCGACTATCCTTCACACCTAGAAAACCGTAACACTCTCTCTCGCTGTCTAGTCTCTCTCTCGCTGTCTAGTCTCTCTCTCGCTGTCTAGTCTCTCTCTCGCTGTCTAGTCTCTATCTCTCGCTGTCTAGTCTCTATCTCTCGCTGTCTAGTCTCTCTCTCTCTCTGTCTCTCGCTGTCTAGTCTCTCTCTCTGTCTAGTCTCTATCTGTCTCTGTCTAGTCTAGTCTCTCTCTCTCTCTGTCTGTCTCTCTCTGTCTAGTCTAGTCTCTCTCTCTCTCTCTCCCTCTCTCTCTCTCTATCTCTCTCTCTCTCTCTCTCCCTCTCTCTCTGTCTCTCGCTGTCTAGTCTCTCTCTCTCGCTGTCTAGTCTCTCTCTCTCTCTCTCTGAGGGATAGTACAGTACAACCTCATCATGAGCCAGTTAGTATTTGTTTCATCTTGACTGTAGAAAGCAAAACATTTCCCCAGACCAGGTCTGGAAACAGTAAACTAACAGGAGAGCAAAGCCAGACAAGAACTCTCCAAAGTGGTTCACCAGATTTGATAAGAGAATAATTCTCTTAGGACAAAACGTGTGTGTGTGTGTGTGTGAGAGAGAGAGAGAGACAGAGTGAGAGTGAGAAAAAGTACTCAGAGGACCAAACGTAAGTCCGGACTGGTGCAGAGAATAATATCTAAGGAAAGTTAGAATGGTTGGAAGGTTGGAATGGTTGGCAGGTTGGAATGGTTGGAAGGTTGGAAGGTTGGAATGGTTGGAATGGTTGGAAGGTTGGAATGGTTGGAAGGTTGGAATGGTTGGAATGGTTGGAAGGTTGGAATGGAACAGATATTGTGGCCAGAAGGAGGGTTGGAACTGTTTACATTGTTTATTGCAGTGTAATTACATTACATAATAGATTTAAATGATGGAAAACCCGTGGGTCTGTATCAACCTGTGGGTCTGTATCAACCCGTGGGTCTGTATCAACCCGTGGGTCTGTATCAACCTGTGGGTCTGTATCAACCTGTGGGTCTGTATCAACCTGTGGGTCTGTATCAACCTGTGGGTCTGTATCAACCTGTGGGTCTGTATCAACCTGTGGGTCTGTATCAACCTGTGGGTCTGTATCAACCTGTGGGTTAGCAAGTATTTTAGCCAGGTAGTTTAGGACAACAAAAACTTAGTGTGTACTGTATAGCAGAGTCATAAACCATTTAGGCAACATGAAAGAGAGGAGGATGGGTTTGGCGTATCTCTGCAAGTAGGTTGAGTCAACAGGCCTTTTCTACTTTCATGCAGGTACCCACTCTAACCATAACATTAGATAATCCAGGTTACAGAGACAGTGTAGAGTTAGATAGGGACCCACTCTAACCATAACATTAGATAATCCAAGTTACAGAGACAGTGTAGAGTTAGATAGGGACCCACTCTAACCATAACATTAGATAATCCAGGTTACAGAGACAGTGTAGAGTTAGATAGGGACCCACTCTAACCATAACCTTAGATAATCCAGGTTACAGAGACAGTGTAGAGTTAGATAGGGACCCACTCTAACCATAACCTTAGATAATCCAGGTTACAGAGACAGTGTAGAGTTAGATAGGGACCCACTCTAACCATAACATTAGATAATCCAGGTTACAGAGACAGTGTAGAGTTAGATAGGGACCCACTCTAACCATAACATTAGATAATCCAGGTTACAGAGACAGTGTAGAGTTAGATAGGGACCCACTCTAACCATAACATTAGATAATCCAGGTTACAGAGACAGTGTAGAGTTAGATAGGGACCCACTCTAACCATAACATTAGATAATCCAGGTTACAGAGACAGTGTAGAGTTAGATAGGGACCCACTCTAACCATAACATTAGATAATCCAGGTTACAGAGACAGTGTAGAGTTAGATAGGGACCCACTCTAACCATAACATTAGATAATCCAGGTTACAGAGACAGTGTAGAGTTAGATAGGGACCCACTCTAACCATAACATTAGATAATCCAGGTTACAGAGACAGTGTAGAGTTAGATAGGGACCCACTCTAACCATAACATTAGATAATCCAGGTTACAGAGACAGTGTAGAGTTAGATAGGGACCCACTCTAACCATAACATTAGATAATCCAGGTTACAGAGACAGTGTAGAGTTAGATAGGGACCCACTCTAACCATAACCTTAGATAATCCAGGTTACAGAGACAGTGTAGAGTTAGATAGGGACCCACTCTAACCATAACCTTAGATAATCCAGGTTACAGAGACAGTGTAGAGTTAGATAGGGACCCACTCTAACCATAACATTAGATAATCCAGGTTACAGAGACAGTGTAGAGTTAGATAGGGACCCACTCTAACCATAACATTAGATAATCCAGGTTACAGAGACAGTGTAGAGTTAGATAGGGACCCACTCTAACCATAACATTAGATAATCCAGGTTACAGAGACAGTGTAGAGTTAGATAGGGACCCACTCTAACCATAACCTTAGATAATCCAGGTTACAGAGACAGTGTAGAGATAGATAGGGACCCACTCTAACCATAACCTTAGATAATCCAGGTTACAGAGACAGTGTAGAGTTAGATAGGGACCCACTCTAACCATAACATTAGATAATCCAGGTTACAGAGACAGTGTAATTTAGATAGGGAGTTCCTTGAACCATAACAGCTAGATAATCCAGGTTACAGAGACAGACAGCTAGTGGTCTAACCATAACATTTAGATAATCCAGGTTACAGAGCAGTGTGGTTAACAGAGAGACAGACAACCATAACCTTAGATAATCCAGGTTACAGAGACAGTGAGAGCTAGTAGGGGTCTAACATAACATTAGATAACAGACGTAAGCATAAGTGGTCTAACAGACAGACAGACAGCTAGTGGTCTAACAGAGAGACAGACAGCTAGTGGTCTAACAGAGAGACAGACAGCTAGTGGTCTAACAGAGAGACAGACTAGCTAGTGGTCTAACAGAGAGACAGACAGCTAGTGGTCTAACAGAGAGACAGACAGCTAGTGGTCTAACAGAGAGACAGACAGCTAGTGGTCTAACAGAGAGACAGACAGCTAGTGGTCTAACAGAGAGACAGACAGCTAGTGGTCTAACAGAGAGACAGAGCTAGTGGTCTAACAGAGAGACAGACAGCTAGTGGTCTAACAGAGAGACAGCTAGTGGTCAGAGAGACAGCTAGTGGTCTAACAGAGAGACAGACAGCTAGTGGTCTAACAGAGAGACAGACAGCTAGTGGTCTAACAGAGAGACAGACAGCTAGTGGTCTAACAGAGAGACAGACAGCTAGTGGTCTAACAGAGAGACAGACAGCTAGTGGTCTAACAGAGAGACAGACAGCTAGTGGTCTAACAGAGAGACAGACAGCTAGTGGTCTAACAGAGAGACAGACAGCTAGTGGTCTAACAGAGAGACAGACAGCTAGTGGTCTAACAGAGAGACAGACAGCTAGTGGTCTAACAGAGAGACAGACAGCTAGTGGTCTAACAGAGAGACAGACAGCTAGTGGTCTAACAGAGAGACAGACAGCTAGTGGTCTAACAGAGAGACAGACAGCTAGTGGTCTAGCAGTGGTCAACAGAGAGACATAACAGAGACAGTCAGCTAGTGGTCTAACAGAGAGACAGACAGCTAGTGGTCTAGCAGTGGTCTAACAGAGAGACAGACAGCTAGTGGTCTAACAGAGAGACAGACAGCTAGTGGTCTAGCTAGTGGTCTAACAGAGAGACAGACAGCTAGTGGTCTAGCTAGTGGTCTAACAGAGAGACAGACAGCTAGTGGTCTAACAGAGAGACAGACAGCTAGTGGTCTAACAGAGAGACAGACAGCTAGTGGTCAGACAGCTAGTGGACAGACAGCTAGTGGTCTAACAGAGAGACAGACAGCTAGTGGTCTAACAGAGAGACATACAGCTAGTGGTCTAGCTAGTGGTCTAACAGAGAGACAGACAGCTAGTGGTCTAACAGAGAGACAGACAGCTAGTGGTCTAACAGAGAGACAGACAGCTAGTGGTCTAACAGAGAGACAGACAGCTAGTGGTCTAACAGAGAGACAGACAGCTAGTGGTCTAACAGAGAGACATACAGCTAGTGGTCTAGCTAGTGGTCTAACAGAGAGACAGACAGCTAGTGGTCTAACAGAGAGACAGACAGCTAGTGGTCTAACAGAGAGACAGACAGCTAGTGGTCTAGCTAGTGGTCTAACAGAGAGACAGACAGCTAGTGGTCTAGCTAGTGGTCTAACAGAGAGACAGACAGCTAGTGGTCTAGCTAGTGGTCTAACAGAGAGACAGACAGCTAGTGGTCTAGCTAGTGGTCTAACAGAGGCAGACAGCTAAATGGCTAAAAAGCGGACCAACTAACCGTATCCAATAGAAAGGCTCCGTCGTGTTTCTACATCCTGTCTTCCCTCTCCCCGTGTTCTGAACATCAGAAAGCACGAAGTAAGGTCAGGGATAGAGAGTAGCTGCTCTGAAGGGAAATGGGGACATACTGTAAAGATCAGGGCTGGATTACCCTCTAATGCCTCCCAGTTTATCTACGGTCACGTGGGATAACACCTGGGATTGGTAGGTTAAGGTCTATACCCTTGTGGTGGGATGGGCAGGCTGAGGATGTAGAGTAGGTCTACACACCTACTGTAGCATATAGACTAAAACATGCTCGGTAGCACTTGGTTTCTTTTCATTGATCTGTTTAACTGGTCACTTGAAACTAATTGATCTGTTAAACTGGTCAACTGATCCTTGAAACGGGAAACTTTTCTCCCAGCTCAGTATTATAAATCAGTGAGGGGCTGGCCAGTAACGTCCCAGGAATCGGTGCCGGTCCACAAGAAACACAACTCTGTACATGGGATGCGCAATTCCAGTCTTGGAGAACTGCTGAGCATTCAGGTTTTAGTTCCAGCCCAGCTTTAACACAGAGCTGTAAGGAAAGCTTTGTGCAGAGAGAGGGAAGTGCACATATCAACACATATCAATCCCATTTCGTTCCAACCCAGGAGGGTTTCTCAACACTACATCTGTATCAGGGTCAGGAAGGCTACAGAGAGAGAGGGAATCCCAGGCAGGCAGGCAGGCAGGCAGGTATCACTTCTCCCAGGTTAACGCAGGTTAATCACTAGTGATCTGCTGGGCCAGCCCAGGCCCAGGTAGTGGTGCATGTAATCCTTCAGGCAACAGCTGAGACTCACTACTGCTGTCAAGGGTGTGATGATACAGTTGAAGTCGGAAGTTGAGATACAGTTGGAGATACAGTTGAAGTCGGAAGTTGAGATACAGTTGGAGATACAGTTGAAGTCGGAAGTTGAGATACAGTTGGAGATACAGTTGAAGTCTGAAGTTGAGATACAGTTGGAGATACAGTTGAAGTCTGAAGTTGAGATACAGTTGGAGATACAGTTGAAGTCGGAAGTTGAGATACAGTTGAAGTCTGAAGTTGAGATACAGTTGGAGATACAGTTGAAGTCGGAAGTTGAGATACAGTTGAAGTCTGAAGTTGAGATACAGTTGGAGATACAGTTGGAGATACAGTTGGAGTCTGAAGTTGAGATACAGTTGGAGATACAGTTGAAGTCTGAAGTTGAGATACAGTTGGAGATACAGTTGAAGTCTGAAGTTGAGATACAGTTGGAGATACAGTTGAAGTCTGAAGTTGAGATACAGTTGGAGATACAGTTGAAGTCTGAAGTTGAGATACAGTTGAAGTCTGAAGTTGAGATACAGTTGGAGATACAGTTGAAGTCGGAAGTTGAGATACAGTTGGAGATACAGTTGAAGTCGGAAGTTGAGATACAGTTGGAGATACAGTTGAAGTCTGAAGTTGAGATACAGTTGGAGATACAGTTGGAGATACAGTTGAAGTCTGAAGTTGAGATACAGTTGAAGTCGGAAGTTGAGATACAGTTGAAGTCTGAAGTTGAGATACAGTTGGAGATACAGTTGAAGTCGGAAGTTGAGATACAGTTGAAGTCGGAAGTTGAGATACAGTTGGAGATACAGTTGGAGTCTGAAGTTGAGATACAGTTGGAGATACAGTTGAAGTCTGAAGTTGAGATACAGTTGGAGATACAGTTGAAGTCTGAAGTTGAGATACAGTTGGAGATACAGTTGAAGTCTGAAGTTGAGATACAGTTGGAGATACAGTTGAAGTCGGAAGTTGAGATACAGTTGGAGATACAGTTGAAGTCGGAAGTTGAGATACAGTTGGAGATACAGTTGAAGTCTGAAGTTGAGATACAGTTGGAGATACAGTTGAAGTCTGAAGTTTACATACACCTTAGCCAAATACAGTTAAACTCAGTTTTTCACAATTCCTGACATTTAATCCTAGTAAAAATGACCTGTCTTAGATCAGTTAGGATCACCACTTTATTTTAAGAACATGGAATGTCAGAATAATAGTAGAGAGAATTATGTCATGGCTTTAGAAGGTTCTGATAGACTAATTGACATCATTTGACGCAAATTGGAGGTGTACCTGTGGATGTATTTCAAGGCCTACCTTCAAACTCACTGCCTCTTTGCTTGACATCATGAAATCAAAAGAAATCAGCCAAGACCTCAGAAAATAAATTGCAGACCTCCACAAATCTGGTTCAACCTTGGGAGCAGTTTCCAAATGCCTGAAGGTACCACATTCATCTGTACAAACAATAGTACGCGAGTATAAAGACCATGGGACCACGAAGCCGTCATACCGCTCAGGAAGGAGACGCGTTCTGTCTCCTAGAGATTAACATACTTTAGTGCGAAAAGTGCAAATCAATCCCAGAAAAACAGCAACGGACCTTGTGAAGATGCTGCAGGAAACAGGTACAAAAGTATCTATATCCACAGTGAAACAAGTCCTATATCGACATAACCTGAAAGGCCGCTCAGCAAGGAAGAAGCCACTGCTCCAAAACCGTCAATAAAAAAGCCAGACTATGGTACTTTTCAGAGAAATGTCCTCTGATCTGATGAAACAAAAATAGAAGTGTTTGGCCATAATGACCATCGTTATGTTTGGAGGAAAAAGGGGAGGCTTGCAAGCCGAAGAGCACCATCCCAACCGTGAAGCACGGGGGTGGCAGCATCATGTTGTGGGGGTGCTTTGCTGCAGGAGGGACTGGTGCACTTCACAAAATAGATGGCATCATGAGGTAGGAAAATTATGTGGATATATTAAAGCAACATCTCAAGACATCAGTCAGGAAGTTAAAGCTTGGTCGCAAATGGGTTTTCCAAATGGACAATGACCCCAAGCATACTTCCAAATTTGTGGCAAAATGGCTTAAGGACAACAAAGTCAAGCTATTGGAGTGACCATCACAAAGCCCTGGCCTCAATCCAATAGAACATTTGTGGGCAGAACTGAAACGCTTGTGTGAGAAAGGAGGCCTACAAACCTGACTCAGTTACACCAGCTCTGTCAGGAGGAATGGGCCAAAACCCAACTTATTGGGGGCAGCATGTGGAAGGCTACCCGAAACATTTGACCCAAGTTAAACAATTTAAAGGCAATGCTACCAAATACTAATCGAGTGTATGTAAACTTCTGACCCACTGGGAATGTGATGAAAGAAATAAAAGCTGAAATAAATCATTCTCTCTACTATTATTCCGACATTTCACATTCTTAAAATAAAGTGGTGACCCTAACTGACCTAACAGGGAATTTTTACTAGGAATAAATGTCAGGAATTGTGAAAAACTGAGTTTAAATGTATTTGGCTAAGATGTATGTAAACTTCCGACTTCAACTGTATGTTGATGTAGGGATAGGTATGCTGACATAGAGATAGGTATGTTGATATAGACATAGGTATGTTGACATATGATATAGGGATAGGTATGTTGATGACATAAGAATAGGTATGTTGACATATGACATAAGAATAGGTATGTTGACATAGAGATAGGTATGTTGACATAGAGATAGGTATGCTGACATAGGGATAGGTATGTTGATATAGGGATAGGTATGTTGACATAGAGATAGGTATGTTGACATATGACATAGGGATAGGTATGTTGATGTAGGGATAGGTATGCTGACATAGAGATAGGTATGTTGATGTAGGGATAGGTATGCTGACATAGAGATAGGTATGTTGACATAGGGATAGGTATGCTGACATAGAGATAGGTATGTTGACATAGAGATAGGTATGTTGATGTAGGGATAGGTATGCTGACATAGAGATAGGTATGTTGATGTAGGGATAGGTATGTTGATGTAGGGATAGGTATGCTGACATAGAGATAGGTATGTTGATGTAGGGATAGGTATGCTGACATAGAGATAGGTATGTTGATGTAGGGATAGGTATGTTGATGTAGGGATAGGTATGCTGACATAGAGATAGGTATGTTGATGTAGGGATAGGTATGCTGACATAGAGATAGGTATGTTGATGTAGGGATAGGTATGTTGACATAGGGATAGGTCTGTTGACATAGGGATAGGTCTGTTGACATAGACATAGGTATGTTGACATAGACATAGGTATGTTGACATATGATATAGGGATAGGTATGCTGACATAGAGATAGGTATGTTGACATATGATGTAGGGATAGGTATGCTGACATAGAGATAGGTATGTTGATGTAGGGATAGGTATGTTGATGTAGGGATAGGTATGCTGACATAGAGATAGGTATGTTGACATATGACATAGAGATAGGTATGTTGACATAGAGATAGGTATGTTGACATAGACATAGGTATGTTGACATATGATATAGGGATAGGTATGTTGACATATGACATAAGAATAAGTATGTTGACATATGACATAGGGATAGGTATGTTGACAGAGATAGGTATGTTGACATAGGGATAGGTACATTGATATAGGGATAGGTCTGTTGACATATGACATAGAGATAGGTATGTTGATATAGGGTTAGGTATGTTGACATAGGGATAGGTCTGTTGACATATGACATAGAGATAGGTATGTTGATATAGGGTTAGGTATGTTGACATAGGGATAGGTCTGTTGACATATGACATAGAGATAGGTATGTTGATATAGGGTTAGGTATGTTGACATAGGGATAGGTCTGTTGACATATGACATAGTATGTTGATATAGGGTTAGGTATGTTGACATATGGGAGGTAGACATAGGGATAGGTACATTGATATAGGGATAGGTCTGTTGACATATGACATAGAGATAGGTATGTTGATATAGGGTTAGGTATGTTGACATAGGGATAGGTCTGTTGACATATGACATAGAGATAGGTATGTTGATAAAGGGATAGGTACATTGACATAGAGATAGGTATGTTGATATAGGGATAGGTATGTTGACATAGGGATAGGTCTGTTGACATATGACATATGGGCTGATGTGTGGATCTACCACATGTATAGTATGGGAGAATATTGGTGAGGGAACAGCGAAGCTCCGTCATCTGCACTGTGTGTATGTGCGTGCGCGTTTATGTGCGGGCGTGTTTATGTGCGCGTCTATGTGTAACAGTATAACTTTAGACCGTCCCCTCGCCCATACCCGGGCGCGAACCAGGGACCCTCTACACACATCAACAACAGTCACCCACGAAGCATCGTTACCCATCACTCCACAAAAGCCACGGCCCTTGCAGAGCAAGGGGAGCTACTACTTCAAAGTCTCAGAGCAAGTGACGTCACTGATTGAAACGCTATTTAGCGCGCACCGCTAACTGAGCTAGCCGTTTCACATCCGTTACATATGTGCGTCTTATCCTCTTCATGATCAATGTAACACTTGTTCTTTTCCAGAAGAGACAGGAAGCTGAAGAGATGATGAAACAGCCTACGTGTTATCGACACGTTGGTCTCACATCCACTCATTTTCTAACAAGGCTGTCTGCTCTTTACCGTGAAGGGGGTTTACTGTGTTGTGTAAATTACCACTAGGGACACTCAAAGTCAATCTTAAACGAATCATTGTTTATTATCAGCAAACTGGAGAGGTTCCAACAAAATTAATGCACCAATGAGAAAATTAAAGGATTCTGCTAGTCCGAGTAATCGCAGTCCTGATGTCTTTTTTTCGACGTGAAGTATACACTGCTTCCTCGGGAACAGGACCCGATCCCCGTGAAGAGGAGGCGGAGAAAAAGGGGCAGACGGTCTTCTGAGAATTCTTAGGCGATCTAATTAACCTCCACTTCCCTCCATTCTGCTAGCAAACGTCTTTGGACAATAAAATCGACTAAAAAACTTCCGGAAACTTAAATCCGTTTTTCCAAATTTCTATCAGCATGTAACTCAGGACCAACTTTACTCCGCACACAGAGACGCGTACAAAGCGGTCCCTCGCCCTCCATTTGGCAAATCAGACCATAATTCTATCCTCCTGATTCATGCTTACAAGCAAAAATTAAAGCAGGAAGCACTAGTGACTAGATCAATAAAAAAGTGGTCAGAGGAAGCAGATGTTAAGCTACAGGACTGTTTTGCTAGCACAGACTAGAATATGCTCCGGGATTCCTCTGATGGCATTGAGGAATACACATCATCAGTCATTGGATTCATCAATAATCATCGATGACGTCGTCCCCACAGTGACCGTACGTACATCCCCCAACCAGAAGCCATTGATTACAGGGAACATCCGCACTGAGCTAAAGGCTAGAACTGCCGCTTTCAAGGAGAGGGACTCTAACCTGGAAGCTTATAAGAAATCCCGCTATGCCCTCCGACAAACCATCAAACAGGCAAAGCATCAATACAGAACTAAGATGGAATCGTACTACACCGGCTCTGACTCTCATCGGATGTGGCAGGGCTTGCAAACCATTACAGACTACAAAGGGAAGCACAGCCGAGAGCTGCCCAGTGACACGAGCCTACCAGATGAGCTAAACTACTTCTATGCTCGCTTCGAGGCAAATAACACTGAAACATGCATGAGAGCACGAGCTGTTCCAGACGACTGTGTGATCACGCTCTGCATAGCTGAGTAAGACCTTTAAACATGTCAACATTCACAAGGCCACAGGGCCAGACGGATTACCAGAACGTGTATTGCGAGCATGCCCTGACCAACTGGCAAGTGTCCTCACTGACACTTTCAACCTCTCCCTGTCTGGGTCTGTAATACCAATATGTTTTAAGCAGACCACCATAGTCCCTGTGCCCAGGAACACTAGGGTAACCTGCCTAAATGACTACTGACCCGTAGCACTCACGTCTGTAGCCATGAAGTGCTTTGAAAGGCTGGTCATGGTTCACATCAACACCATCATCCCAGAAACCCTAGACCCACTCCAATTTGCATACACCCCAACAGATCTACAGATGATGCAATCTCTATTGCACTCCACACTGCCCTTTCCCACCTGGACAAAAGGAACACCTATGTGAGAATGCTATTCATTGACTACAGCTCAGCGTTCAACACCATAGCGCCCTCAAATCTCATCAATAAGCTAAGGACTCTGGGACTAAACATCTCCCTCTGCAACTGGATCCTGGACTTCCTGACCGGCCGCCCCCAGGTGGTAAGGGTAGGTAACAACACATCCGCCACGCTGATCCTCAACACAGGGGCCCCTCAGGGGTGGTTGCTCAGTCCCCTCCTGTACTCCCTGTTCACTCATGACTGCACGGCCAGGCACGACTCCAACACCATCATGCCCCCATTCTCATCGACGGGACTGCAGAAGAGCAGGTTGAGAGCTTTAAGTTCCTTGGTGTCCACATCACCAACAATTTTAACATGGTCCAAGCACACCAAGACAGTCGTGAAGAGGGCACAACAAAACCTATTACCCCTCAGGAGACTGAAAAGATTTGGCATGGAAGAAGAAGAAGAAGGCCTTAAAATTGGACTGCAGCCACCCTAGTCATAGACTGTTCTCTCTGCTACTGCATGGCAAGCGGTACCGGAGCGCCAAGTCTAGGTCCAAGAGGCTTCTAAAACAGCTTCTACCCCCAAGGCATAAGACTCCTGAACATCTAGTCAAATGGCAACCCAGAATATTTGCAGTGCCCCCCCCTCATTCCCTCTTTACCCCACTGCTACACTCTATTGTCATCTATGCATTAGTCACTTTAGAAACTCTACCTATATGTACATACTTCCTCTACTAACCAGTGCCCCCCTCATTCCCTCTTTACCCCACTGCTACACCCTATATGTACATACTTCCTCTACTAACCAGTGCCCCCCACATTGACTCTGTGTCAGAACCCCCCTGTTATCGCTGCTCTTTAATTACTTGTTTACTTTTAGCTCTTATTCTGATCCGTATTTATTTGAAAGTGCATTGTTGGTTAGGGGCTTGTAAGTAAGCATTTCACTGTATGTTGTATTCGGCGCATGTGACTAATAGCATTTGATTTGATTTGATCGTGGAGATCTGCCTGGGCAGTCCCAGCAGCTATACACAGACAAGCTATATTTGCATGATTTAGCATAATTCATGAATCATTGGCGTTTTGTTTAATTCACGTGACAGACCAATACTGGTTCATAACATGTGACGGACCAATATGTACATACAGACCAATACTGGTATATCTCTCTAGTCACCCCCAAAACCAATTCTTTCTTTACCCCACTGCTACAGTTCTCTGCTGCCAATGACTGTACATACTTCAAAATCTCTGAAACTGGAAACACTTATCTCCCCCTCATTCCCTCTTAGCAGCCCAGATTACTGCACCTACATAGCCCACCTATAATTTGTACATACCTCTTTCCCAACTGTATTTAATTTTTATTTATTTATTTACCTTTGCACCCCATTATTTTTATTTGACTTTGCACATTCTTCCAGCAAAACTACCCCAGTGTTTTACTTGCTATATTTATTTACTTTTTACCATGGCCTTTTTTGCTCTTATTCTCATCCTCATTTGCTTTGAAAGTGCATTATTGACTGTATGTTTGTTTTACTCCAGTAACTCTGCATTTCATCTGTCGAACTGCTTTGTATTGGCCAGGTCGCATGTAAATGAGAACTTGTTCTCAATGCCTACCTGGTTAAATGTAAAATTTAAAAAAATAACATGTGACGGAGATCTGCCTGGGACCAATAGTTCCCAGGAGCAATACACAGACAAGCTATATTTGCATGATTTAGCATAATTCATGAATCATTGGCGTTTTGTTTAATTCACGTGACAGACCAATACTGGTTCATAACATGTGACGGACCAATACTGGTTCAGAACACGTGACAGACCAATACTGGTTCATAACACGTGACAGACCAATACTGGTTCATAACACGTGACAGACCAATACTGGTTCATAACATGTGACAGACCAATACTGGTTCAGAACACGTGACGGACCAATACTGGTTCAGAACATGTGACAGACCAATAATGGTTCATAACATGTGACGGACCAATACTGGTTCAGAACATGTGACAGACCAATACTGGTTCATAACATGTGACAGACCAATACTGGTTCATAACACGTGACAGACCAATACTGGTTCATAACATGTGACAAAACAACACCTCACAAGGTTGTCTTCTCTCTAAACTGAGACCTTGAAACTGAGATATCTTTCGTTCTCAAAACAAGGTCTGGACGTACTGCCGAATTCCAGATACTGATAAGTGAGGATTCGTTCAATCAGTCACTTTATTTGAACTAGCTAAAGTACATCTTTACAAAACCCATATTAGTCTAGGAAATATGTGATTTGTGAAAATAATCTAACTTGCTATTATTGTATTCTATACATTATAGGAACATATTAAACATTGTTTTGGCTTTCATCTACTGGACTATATCACACATTTTGATATTTGTGGAAGTCTATGGAGAAGAAAACAACTTCGCACAGGTTGAATACTGCTCTCGTGATGTTCAAGCAGAAAACACATATCTGAAATGTGTTTGACATTTACAGACTGAATCAGAAGTAACTTCTGCCAACACAGCAGGTTAAATGAGATCATGACGTCGCAGCAGGTTAAATGAGATCATGACGTCACAGCAGGTTAAATGAGATCATGACGTCGCAGCAGGTTAAATAAGATCATGACGTCGCAGCAGGTTAAATAAGATCATGACGTCGCAGCAGGTTAAATGAGATCATGACGTCGCAGCAGGTTAAATAAGATCAGATCGCAGCAGGTTAAATAAGATCATGACGTCGCAGCAGGTTAAATAAGATCATGACGTCGCAGCAGGTTAAATAAGATCATGACGTCGCAGCAGGTTAAATAAGATCATGACGTCGCAGCAGGTTAAATAAGATCATGACGTCGCAGCAGGTTAAATAAGATCATGACGTCGCAGCAGGTTAAATAAGATCATGACGTCGCAGCAGGTTAAATAAGATCATGACGTCGCAGCAGGTTAAATAAGATCATGACGTCGCAGCAGGTTAAATAAGATCATGACGTCACAGTAGGTTAAATAAGATCATGACGTCACAGCAGGTTAAATAAGATCATGACGTCACAGCAGGTTAAATAAGATCATGACGTCACAGCAGGTTAAATAAGATCATGACGTCACAGCAGGTTAAATAAGATCATGACGTCACAGCAGGTTAAATAAGATCATGACGTCACAGCAGGTTAAATAAGATCATGACGTCGAGGTCTTAATAACATCAACACCAGTCCAAATGTCAAATCACACCTCAAACAATTATGTACACGTTGTCCCAAAGGGCAGACTATTTCATATATAGTGCACTACTTTGGACCAGAGCCCAATGGGCCCACTCAGAAAATAGTGCACTAAATAGGGAGTAGGGTGCCATTTGGGACGTAGACCTAGTAACACGAGGTTGAAGCTAAAATAAACATTGTTGATATAAATCTAATCTATGGTGTGTTTGCTGCTTCCTGGCCAATTGCTGTCTGATGAACCAACCAATGCTGCCAGTATACAGCACCTAACACCTACAGGGGCACCTAACACCTACAGGGGCACCTAACACCTTCCCACTAAGCTCCCAGCTTATACTAACAAAAGGAGCGGTGTCCTTACCGTCTGCCCAGGTCTGTTAATCCAGATTTAGCTGCCTAGCATCATCTTCTCCAGCTGAACTCTGGAGCAGACAGGAGCCGGCGACGGGATAAGCCCAGCATCGTGGTCTCGGAGTGGGGAAGGAAACCACCGTCTGTCCCTCTCCTCCTCTCAATCCTCTGGATCCATGTGTACTGCAGCCGCTGAAGTGATTGTGTTGATTCTCTGTCTCGCTCTCTCACTCGTCTCTCTCATCCATTCATTGTGGTGTGACTCTTCCAAACGTTAAATCTGGTAGAAATTCACATCTTGATTGAAGAAGTGATGAGTGAGCCTCATATTTCTATATGACTTGATGAGTAAGAAAAGGTAAGGTTCAACTCAGAGTGGGAAAGAGGCATTTGAGACATTTCACAAAACTCTTCTCTCTTTATACTGATGCAGTTCCCTAAGTCAAGTCAAGCTAAGTAGAGCTAAGTAACTTTAAGTCAAGTAAAGCTAAGTCAAGTAACGCTAAGTCAAGTAAAGCTAAATCAAGTAACGCTAAGTCAAGTAAAGCTAAGTCAAGTAACGCTAAGTCAAGTAAAGCTAAATCAAGTAACGCTAAGTCAAATAAAGCTAAGTCAAATAAAGCTAAGTCAAGTAACGCTAAGTCAAGTAAAGCTAAGTCAAGTAAAGCTAAGTCAAGTAAAGCTAAGTCAAGTAACGCTAAGTCAAGTAAAGCTAAGTCAAGTAAAGCTAAGTCAAGTAACGCTAAGTCAAGTAAAGCTAAGTCAAGTAAAGCTAAGTCAAGTAATGCTAAGTCAAGTAAAGCTAAGTCAAGTAACGCTAAGTAACTCTAAGTACCGTAAAGTTAAGGACCATGACTCCAGTCCTTCTCTGATAATGTAGCATCCCATAAGTGTAGTAGAACAGATCTTGTACTTACCTCTTCAGCTGTATGTTCCTCCACCTGTCACAGCAAAGCTACAAGCAGTGGGCGAGACCACAGAAAGGAAAAGGCTTTGAATCATTAGATGGGATGGGTTCTGGAGAATAGTTCACTGGAGCACGTAGCCTCTCAGCTGCCTCTTCCCAACTGTTGCTCCACCGCCCTATCCTCCTTTTTCCCTTCTTTCAACTACCCGTACTCCTCCCTTTCCCCCTCCTCTTCCCTCTCTTCATTCCTCCTCCTGTCTCTGCCTCTTTTCCTCCCAACCCCCCTTCTTTTGTAGTTGTTCGCGCAGCTAGTCTGATTACTTTGGACATGCTAATCTCGCCGTCTGTGTCTCTGGCTGACGGACGAGTGCTACGGGATGATTTGGACACCTTCTGCCAGGGACAAGTATATCTGTCTGACACCTTAATAAGCATGTATGGCTGCAAATCAATGAGATCAGAGGTCCCTTTCTTTCTGAGTCTTTAGAGTTAAAACAAGTAAGTAAGGAGGGAGGGAGGGAGGGAGGGAGGGAGGGAGGGAGGGAGGGAGGGAGGGAGGGAGGGGGAAGGGAGAGAGGGAAAAGAGCTAAATAAAGTGTGTAAATTGTAGTGCAGGAAGATGTAGTGCAGGAAGCTGTAGTGCAGGAAGCTGATAGAAAGTGTGCAAGTTGTAGTGCAGGAAGCTGTTAGTGTTTCGCCTCTTCTTTAAAAGCCATCTTCCAGAATGTCTACTTTTACTTAGCTTCAACAAAGGATACAAAAAACAATATATTGACGTGGATTATAATATTATAAAAGGGGGGAATACCGACCCAAGATAAGCGTGCTTAAATGGAATGTACGCTGAACAAAAATATAAGCGCAACATGTAAAGTGTTGGTCCCATGTTTCATGAGCTGAAATAAAAGATAGCAGAAATCTTCCATATGCACAAAAAGCTTATTTCTCTAAAATATTGTGCACAAATGTGTTTACAATTGTGAGCATTTATCCTATGCCAAGATAATCCATCCACCTGACAGAGATGTGGCATATCAAGAAGCTGATTATAAACAGCATGATCATTACACAGGTGCACCTTGTGCTGGGGACAATACAATTCCACTTCAAAATGTGCAGTTTTGTCACAACAACGCAATGCCACAGACGTCTCAAGTTTTGAGGGAGTGTGCAATTGGCATGTAGACAGCAGGAACTTTCACCAGAGCTGGTGCCAGATAATTTCATGTTAATTTCTCTACCATTCCATTACATCGTTAGTTTGCCTTTCTTTCCTCTGTCATGTTAGTGTGGTTGTTCCTGAGTATTGTTAGAAATAGTGGATCATATCAGGCTAACGTATTACAAGTTGTGAAATAATTTAGGACATGTAGCCTATTGGAATCATTATGGAATGCAGACCATACCTAGCAGTTAAACCTGGAGCCTGGCACACGGTTCACAGCGACTGGACCGTTGTCATCACAGTTCTATGATTAGTGAGGATTATCAGGGTAGAGTAATAGGACTACTGTTCAACCCCTATTGTACACTTTTCTCACCTTCTAATATTTAATGTATTGAACAATTGAATATGTCAACTTTCAGGAGGAATCAAACCACTGTATTTTAGATTCACCAATATATAAACTCTTTTTGTTATTATTATTCATAAACACTAAGGCAAAATAATATACAAGATCAGAGTATTTAAAAAAAAATCTATCAATTGGTGACGAACAGGAAACGAATATGCATGTATTTACAAATGAAAGGTAAACCAAATTTAAAGGGATGGCTTTAAATAAATGGACTGAAAACCCTGAGAGAAAATCTGTTGGCCAAAAAACTCCCTAGCCCTTGCCGATGACAAGCATACTCATGATGCAGAAACCACCATGCTTGAAAATATGAAGAGTGGTACTCAGCGATGTGTTGGATTTGCCCCCAAAACATAACGCTTTGTATTCAGGACATAAAGTTAATTTCTTTGCCACATTTTTTGCAGTTTTACTTTAGTGCTTTATTGAAAACAGGATGCATGTTTTGGTATATTTTCTATTCTGTACAGGCTTCCGTCTTTTCCCTCTGTCATTTAGATTAGTATTGTGGGGTAACTACAACGTTGCTGATCCATCCTCAGTTTTCTCCAATCACAGCCATTAAACTCTGTTACTGTAACTGTTTTAAAGTCAACATGGGCCGCATGGTGAAATTCCTGAGCGGTTTCTTACCTCTCTGGCAACTGAGGTCGGAAGGACGCCTTTATCTTTGTAGTGACTGGTTGTTTTGATACACCATCCAAAATGTAATGAATAACTTTACCATGCTCAGAGGGATATTCAATGTCTGTTATTTAATTATTACATTTTTTATTCATCTACCAATAGGTGCCATTTGCGAAGCATTGGAAAACCTCCCTGGTCTTTGTGGTTGCATCTGTGTTTGAAATTCACTTCTCGACTGATGAACCTTACAGATAATTGTATGTGTGGGGTACAGAGATGAGGGACCTTACAGTATGTGTGGGGTACAGAGATGAGAGACCTTACAGTATGTGTGGGGTACAGAGATGAGGGACCTTACAGATAATTGTATGTGTGGGGTACAGAGTTGAGGTAGTCATTCAACAATCATGGAACTACCCATGATCCGGATCCGGTATATTTGTCATCAGCAACCCTGAATAGCATAGCGCAACAGTCAAAAAATATTACTAGAAAATATTCATATTCATGAAATCACAAGTGAAATATAGCAAAACACAGCTTAGCCTTTTGTTAATCACCATGTCGTCTCAGATTTTGAAATTATGCTTTACAGCGAAAGCAATACAAGCGTTAGTGTAAGTTTATCGATAGCCTAGCATAGCATTATGTACACTTAGCATCAGGAAGCTTGGTCACGAAAATCAGAAAATAAATCAAATTAACCGTTTACCTTTGATGATCTTCGGATGTTTTCACTCACGAGACTCCCAGTTAGACAGCAAATGTTCCTTTTGTTCCATAAAGATATTTTTTATATCCAAATACCTCCGTTAGTTTGGTGCGTTATGCCCAGGAATCCACCGGAAATAGCAGTCACAACAACGCAGACAAAAATTCCAAATTATATCCATAACATCGACAGAAACATGGCAAACGTTTTTTTTTAATAATCAATCCTTTCAAATATCTATTCGATAATATATCAACCAGGACAGTTGGCTTTTCACTAGGACCGGGAGGAACAATGGCCTCTGAGAGCCCCTACCTGACCACTTACGTAATGTGGTCGTTCACGCTCATTCTTCAAAATAAAGGCCTGAAACTATGTCTAAAGGCTGTAGACACCTTAGGGAAGCCATAGAAAAAGGAATCTGGTTGATATCCCTTTCAATGGTCAATGGGGATGCATAGGAACACAGAGCTTTCAAAATAAGAGTCACTTCCTGATTGGATTTTTCTCAGGCTTTCGCCTGCAATATCAGTTCTGTTATACTCACAGACAATATTTTTACAGTTTTGGAAACTTTAGAGTGTTTCTATCATAAGCTGTCAATTATATGAATATTCTAGAATCTGGTCCTGAGAAATAGGCTGTTTACTTTGGGAAAGTTATTTTTCCAAAAATAAAAATAGTGCCCCCTAGCTTCAAGAGGTTATTAAACTGTCACTGTCTCTATTTTAGGTTGGTCAGGGCGTGAGTTGGGGTGGGCATTCTATGTTTTGTTCTATGTTTGTATTTCTAGGTGTTTGGCCTGGTACGGTTCCCAATCAGAGGCAGCTGTCAATCGTTGTCTCTGATTGAGAACCATACTTAGGCAGCCTGTTTTCGCTCTTGAGTGGTGGGTAGTTGTTTTCTGTCTCTGTACCAGACAGGACTGTTTCGTTTGTTCCGTTTTGTTATTTTTGTTCCAGTGTAATTAAAAGATCATGAACCCGTTCCACGCTGCACCTTGGTCCTCTCCTTCTTCCATCTATGACAGCCGGTACATTAAACACTTATTTCACACACAGTGTCACGACTTCCGCCGAGGTTGGCTCTCCTGCCCGTTCAGGTGGTGCTCGGCGGTCGTCGTCACCGTCCTACTAGCCACTACCGATCCCTTTTCGTGTATCTGTTGGTTTTGTCTGATTGGTTTCACCTGTGTGTTGTTTAGTTAATTAGTGTCTGTATATAATGTAGGTTGTCCCACCCTTGTTTTGTGCGGGATTGTTTATTTTGTCATTCATTTTTCTTCTGTCGGTGTTATTGTGTTTCTTATTCTCCGGTTAGTCTGTTATCCTGTGTTTGGATAATTTCACCCTGTGTGTGTTTGGGTTGACCGTGTTTGTTTTGTTCACCGGAGAATAAACTTTATATCGCTATCTGCTCTCTGCGCCTGATTCCACCCACCTTGATTAGACGTGACACACAGTGAGTCCATGCAACTTATTAAGCACATTTTTACTTCTGAACTTATTTAGGCTTGTCATAACAAAGATGTTGAAAACTTATTGACTCAAGACATTTCAGATTTGTATTTTTAATTGTGTAAAAATGTCTAAAAACATATTTTGACATTATGGGGTATCGTGCGTAGGCCAGTGACACAAAATCTCAATATTATCCATTACAAATTCAAGCTTTAAGACAGCAAAATGTTGAAAAAGTATTGTGGTGTGAATACTTTCTGAACGCACTGTACATATCTACCTTAATTACCTTGCAGCCCTGCACATCGACTTAGTAATGGTACCCCGTGTACATAGCCAAGTTATCTTAACTCATTTATTTATTCTGTGTGTTATTATTTTACTATTCTGTTTCTCTCTGCATTGTTAGGAAGTAAGCTGTCACGGCTGGCTAGGTGTGTAGCGAGGAATCAGGCGCAGAGAGCAGAGCGGTCCAGGGGAAAAGTGCACTTTACTACGGCACCAAAATGAAATGCCCAACACGCAGGGCGCAAACACTGACCAACCCAAACAACATGTAACAAGGTTCAGAGCAACGAACAACACCAACGATACAACGTGAACATCAAAATAATCCCGCACAACAAAGGGACAGGTTCCCTACGCTAAATAGGGAAGACGATCACACACACACACACAAAATAGGAACAGGTGTAACAAATGAGACAAAACTAACCGAAAAGAAAAAGGGACCGGTGGTAGCTAGTAGGCCGGTGATGAAAACCCCTGAGCACCATCCGAACAGGCGGGGGAGCCAACTTCAGCGGGGGTCGTGACATAAGCATTTCACTGTTAGTCTACACCTGTTGATTACGAACCAAGTGATAAATAACATCTGATTTTAATCACAGGACAATAAGAACTCTTATATTTCAGGAGCAATCAGTCACTCTTGGATCATAGGTGTGAAACTCCGACAAACATCTTGTTGCAAATGTCTCTCCAGCTCCTAAACTGTATATTGGCATGTAAAAGGTGTTTAAACCAATTTAACTCAAAGCTGGAAAAATTCAAGTTAGACAAGAAATCCAAAAAATTGTGTTGGTATGATGGTGTCTATAAGGTTCTCATTTGAAGGTCTGCTTCTCATTCTGCTACCTGTTGGTCTCATGCTACCTGTTGTTCTCATTCTACTACCTGTTGTTCTCATTCTGCTACCTGTTGTTCTCATTCTACTACCTGTTGGTCTCATTCTGCTACCTGTTGTTCTCATTCTGCTTCCTGTTGTTCTCATTCTGCTTCCTGTTGTTCTCATTCTGCTACCTGTTGTTCTCATTCTGCTACCTGTTGTTCTCATTCTGCTACCTGTTGTTCTCATTCTACTACCTGTTGTTCTCATTCTACTACCTGTTGTTCTCATTCTACTACCTGTTGTTCTCATTCTACTACCTGTTGTTCTCATTCAACTACCTGTTGTTCTCATTCTGCTTCCTGTTGTTCTCATTCTGCTTCCTGTTGTTCTCATTCTGCTTCCTGTTGTTCTCATTCTACTACCTGTTGTTCTCATTCTACTACCTGTTGTTCTCATTCTACTACCTGTTGGTCTCATTCTACTACCTGTTGGTCTCATTCTACTACCTGTTGTTCTCATTCTGCTTCCTGTTGTTCTCATTCTGCTTCCTGTTGGTCTCATTCTGCTACCTGTTGTTCTCATTCTACTACCTGTTGTTCTCATTCTGCTTCCTGTTGTTCTCATTCTGCTTCCTGTTGGTCTCATTCTGCTACCTGTTGTTCTCATTCTACTACTTGTTGTTCTCAAGCTACCTGTTGTTCTCATTCTGCTACCCGTTGTTCTCATTCTGCTACCTGTTGTTCTCATTCTGCTACCTGTTGTTCCCATTCTGCTACCTGTTGTTCTCATTCTGCTACCTGTTGTTCTAAATCTACTACCTGTTGGTCTCATTCTGCTTCCTGTTGTTCTCATTCTGCTACCTGTTGTTCTAAATCTACTACCTGTTGGTCTCATTCTACTACCTGTTGGTCTCATTCTACTACCTGTTGTTCTAAATCTACTACCTGTTGGTCTCATTCTACTACCTGTTGGTCTCATTCTGCTTCCGGTTGTTCTCATTCTGCTTCCTGTTGTTCTCATTCTGCTACCTGTTGTTCTAAATCTACTACCTGTTCTCATTCTACTACCTGTTGTTCTCATTCTACTACCTGTTGTTCTCATTCTACTACCTGTTGTTCTCATTCTGCTACCTGTTGGTCTCATTCTGACTGTCGTTCTCATTCTGCTACCTGTTGGTCTCATTCTACTACCTGTTGTTCTCATTCTGCTTCCTGTTGGTCTCATTCTACTACCTGTTGGTCTCATTCTACTACCTGTTGTTCTCATTCTGCTTCCTGTTGGTCTCATTCTGCTACCTGTTGTTCTCATTCTACTACTTGTTGTTCTCAAGCTACCTGTTGGTCTCATTCTACTACCTGTTGGTCTCATTCTACTACCTGTTGTTCTCATTCTGCTACCTGTTGTTCTCATTCTGCTACCTGTTGTTCTCATTCTGCTACCTGTTGTTCTCATTCTGCTACCTGTTGTTCTCATTCTGCTACCTGTTGTTCTCATTCTGCTACCCGTTGTTCTCATTCTACTACCTGTTGGTCTCATTCAGATCCACAGCTGAGGACAGCCTGCCTCTAAACCTTCACTGTTTAATCTTCAGATCCACAGCTGAGGACAGCCTGCGTCTAAACCACCTGAGAATTTCACCCTACTTGCAGGATTACGGGATCAACTGAAACTGACAGTCCAAATTTTTTCTGGGACACCTTGGTCCCCTCGGGTCCTCCATCCGGCTCCATCTCTTCCCCCTCCTCCTCCACTGTTCCCGGTCTAAAGCGGTCTAAGGCACTGCATCTCAGTGCTAGAGGTGTCATTACAGACCCTGGTTTGATCCCGGGCTGTGTCACAACAGGCCATGATCGGGAGTTCCATAGGGTGGCACACAATTGGACCCGCGTCGTCTGGGTTAGGAGGGGATAGGAGGGGTAGGCCGTCATTTTAAAACAAGAATTTCTTTTTAACTGACTTGCCTAGTTAAATAAAATACAAAATAAACTGCGCCATCCTGGTTGGTGGGGTGGGAGGACGAGGGTGGGAGGAGGCGCGTACCGGGGCTCCCTAGTGGGGAAACACACGGCCCGGCCAGCTTCCCCATCCGCATGGCTCCGTAGGACCACCTGGCCCCCCCCCCCCAGGGTCTCAAACCCCACCACAGGACTGGACCTGATGAAATGGAGGAAACAAAATGTTAGGGTATGTCTGAAATGGCACTCTACTCACTATGACTCTGGTCAAGTACAAAGGGAATAACATGACACCCCCTTAGATGGGTTAAATAGGAGTTGATTGAGATATATTATCCCCCTTTAAGGTCACTGTAGGTATTTTTAAAGTATCTGTATATATTACAAGACAGCCGTTATAAAGAGTAACATTACAACAAAGAGTAACAGTGCCACCAGCTGTCAGTGCTGTGTAACTACAGTACCTGCGGTCCAGCTCGGCCTGCCTCCTGGCATGGGGTCTCAGCTCCACAGGAAGCTCTCTTTCCTGAGACGTAGGACCCGCAGCGAGGCCGCGATAGCATTGGCACTGATCAGCTTCAGAGCTCTCCCCAAGGACTTCCTGCTGGTCCAAGCCGCCGGAGGAAGTGTTCTCCCCAAACAGCTTCCTGGTGGGGGCGCTCCGCAGCCAATCAGGGAGGGGCTCTCTGCGCCTCACCTTGGGTGCCTTCCTTGTTGACTTCCAGTATAATCAGAGCACAACTCTCTGGACAAGGTGGTGAGTCAGTCGCTAGTCAGTTCCTTCATCTGTAACGTACAGGCACAACCACAGGGGAGCATAGAGCCCCACACTGTCCTTGTCCAAACGAGATCTACACGGGTATCAAAACGCAATGCCAGGGTAAGCCTACACAAAACACAATGCCAGGGTAAGCCTACACAAAACACAATGCCAGGGTAAGCCTACACAAAACACAATGCCAGGGTAAGCCTACACAAAACACAATGCCAGGGTAAGCCTACACAAAACACAAATGCCAGGGTAAGCCTACACAAAACACAATGCCAGGGTCTCAAAGCCCACAAAACACAATGCCAGGGTAAGCCTGCACAAAACACAATGGGGCCTACACAAAACAAATGCCAGGGTAAGCCTACACAAAACACAATGCCAGGGTAAGCCTACACAAAACACAATGCCAGGGTAAGCCTACACAAAACACAATGCCAGGGTAAGCCTGACACAAAACACAATGCCAGGGTTAAAAACACAATGCCAGGGTATAGCCTACACAAAACACAATGCCAGGGTAAGGTATTTTTAAAACACAATGCCAGGGTAAGCCTACAAAACACAATGCCAGGGTAAGCCTACACAAAACACAATGCCAGGGTAAGCCTGCACAAAACACAATGCCAGGGTAAGCCTGCACAAAACACAATGCCAGGGTAAGCCAGCACAAAACACAATGCCAGGGTAAGCCTACACAAAACACAATGCCAGGGTAAGCCTACACAATGCCAGGGTAAGCCTACACAACTAACACAATGCCAGGGTCTAAGCCTCACACAAACACAATGCCAGGGTAAGCCTGCACAAAACACAATGCCAGGGTAAGCCTGCACAAAACACAATGCCAGGGTAAGCCTGCACAAAACACAATGCCAGGCTGGTCACAAAACACAATGCCAGGGTAAGTGTTCTCACAAAACACAATGCCAGGGTAAGCCTGCACAAAACACAATGCCAGGGTAAGCCTACACAAAACACAATGCCAGGGTGCCTACACAAAACACAATGCCAGGGTAAGCCTGCACAAAACACATGCCAGGGTAAGCCTGCACAAAACACAATGCCAGGGTAAGCCTGCACAAAACACAATGCCAGGGTCAGTTCCTACACAAAACACAATGCCAGGGTAAGCCTACACAAAACACAATGCCAGGGTAAGCCTGCACAAAACACAATGCCAGGGTAAGCCTGCACAAAACACAATGCCAGGGTAAGCCTGCACAAAACACAATGCCAGGGTAAGCCTACACAAAACACAATGCCAGGGTAAGCCTACACAAAACACAATGCCAGGGTAAGCCTGCACAAAACACAATGCCAGGGTAAGCCTACACAAAACACAATGCCAGGGTAAGCCTACACAAAACACAATGCCAGGGTAAGCCTACACAAAACACAATGCCAGGGTAAGCCTACACAAAACACAATGCCAGGGTAAGCCTGCACAAAACACAATGCCAGGGTAAGCCTACACAAAACACAATGCCAGGGTAAGCCTACACAAAAACACAATGCCAGGGTAAGCCTACACAAAACACACAATGCCAGGGTAAGCCTACACAAAACACACAATGCCAGGGTAAGCCTACACAAAAACACAATGCCAGGGTAAGCCTACACAAAACACAATGCCAGGGTAAGCCTACACAAAACACAATGCCAGGGTAAGCCTACACAAAACACAATGCCAGGGTAAGCCTACACAAAACACAATGCCAGGGTAAGCCTACACAAAACACAATGCCAGGGTAAGCCTACACAAAACACAATGCCAGGGTAAGCCTACACAAAACACTATTTTAAGTGTTTAAAAATGTATGGTGGAAAAATGATTGGAACCATTTCTCTTGTTTGACCGCTAGGTTTTATGGGTAATTATGACTGATACTGTGGTACTCTATTCAGCAGGACGGAACGTTTTGGAAAAAGTACTGATTTATTTTCCGTACGTAGGGATTTCAGCAGTTACATTTGCCCACGGTTGGCTCCATGTGAACTACAATATTTTAACATTTAGAATAGTCAATAACCACTCTGCCTCTCTCACACATCTACACACAATATACCCCATAATGACAAACGTTCATTTTCTGTTTGTTGAATTATTTTTGCAAATGTACTGAAAATGAAAATCTGTCATTTACATGTAAGTATTCACACCCCTGAGTCAATACTTTATAGAAGCACATTTTGGCAGCGATTACAGCTGAGATGCTTTCTGGGTAAGTCTCTTAAGAGCTTTGTCCACCTGGATTGTACAATATTCGCACATTTCTCTTTTAAAAAATTCTTCCAAGCGTCATAGCTAGACAGCCATTTTGAATTTTGACACATTTTCAAGACGATTTATGTCAAAACTGGAACGACTGTAGGCCACTCAGGAACATTCAATGTCGTCTTGGTAAGCAACTCCAGTGTACACTGAGTGCACAAAACATTAGGAACACCCTGCTCTTTCCATGACACAGACTGACCAGGTGAATCCAGGTGAAAGCTACGATCCCTTATTAATGTCACCTGTTAAATCCACTTCAATCAGTGTAGATGAAGGGGAGGAGACGGGTTAAAGAAGGATTTTTAAGCCCTTCAGACATGGATTGTGTCTGTGGGCCAGAGGGTGAAGGGGCAAGACAGAAGCCTTATGTGCCTTTGAACGGGGTAGTAGGTGCCAGGTGCACCGGTTTGTGTCAAGAACTGCAACGCTGCTGTGTTTTTCCCCCCCTCAACCGTTTCCTGTGTTCATCAAGAATGGTCCACCACCCAAAGGACATCTAGGCCACTTGACACTCATGTGGGAAGCATTGGGGGAAATATGGGCAACTCAATATTAGGAAGGTGTTCTTAATGTTTTGTACACTCAGTGTATATAAAACACAGAAAAATCTAGTTTTTGACTGCACAGCCCCTTTAAATCAACGCCATTGTTCCTGCTATACTGCCACAATTCATTTTGATGTCAACCAAATAATGCTAATCTTCCTGTATATCTGTTACTAACGACAGAAATGATTTGAGAACATTCTGAGATGGTGGGCTGTTGAAATCCTGTTTCTTGTCCGTTTTGACGTGGAACGACCCCGTCGTGAGGTGATCACAGTATTGCGGTTTCCTGTGAATTGTGAGTCATATCTGTCACAATAGCAATTAGGGAAAATCATTATTTAATGAGAGGGAGACAAAAAACATCACAAACAAAAGGAATTTTTATCCCCAAAAAAAACAACAATTATTCAACTTTATTCAAGTTTTTTTCCCCAGCAACATATTTTTTTTTTTTTTAATTCCAGTTCTTTTTATCAACAAATAGAAAACAGACTGCGTATACAACAGATGAAACCCCTACAGCACTAAGCATTCACAAGGTATAAATGAACATTGTGGTTTATTCCAGCCAGCATGTCAGACTCAGTCCTGTTAGGCTTGGGGATCGTCGTGCCCTGCGGCCTTGTGGGTAAAGATGTGCTTGTGTGGCGTGGTGGCGGTTGGCCCGACGGAGGCTGGGGAGGCTGGGGAGTGGTCCTCAGTTGGGGTTATGCTGTTCTCTTTAACAGAACTACACATCTATACACCTCTCTCACTCTCTTTAACAGAACGATAACCTGCTCTCTATCTTTCAGCAAGGTTAGGGTCAAGTCCAGTTTCAGTGGAGTCGATTACAGCTAAATAAATCGAATTACAACTAAATGAATGAATTTCGATTCATGAATTGAATTCACTCCCTGAAAAATGACTGGATTGAAAAATGGAACACTGATCTCAACTCAACTCTGTCTGGCTGTCAGGTTGCTATGGTAATCCAGTAGATACAGACACTAACTTTCTCTCTCCTTCCATCTCTCACTCTCTCTCTCTTTCCCTTTCTCTCTTTAATTTCCTCTATGCCGGTAAGTAAAGAGAGTGAATTATTTTAACAATATAGTTTGAAGCTGCAGTATATATCTATGTATAATTGTACATATATATATATATATAATCAATCAGAATTATATATATAGTCATCGTTTCTATTTCTGTATAAAATAATAGCAGGTCGGTTGGAGGATGCAGAGGGTTTGTGTGTCTCTGTCCTGCCGGTAGTAATCGTAGTATTCTGTACAGGGGGGCCAGGGTTAATGGCTGCTACTCCTCTCTCCACCACCACGGGGAGCTGCTCCTGCAGTCCCTATGTTCCAACCCCCAGGCAGCGGACTGACCAATCAGCTCGCTGGGAACCAAGGAAAGAGGAGGGGCTTAGAGGGGCATAATATGATTCATACAGAGATTCAGGAGTTGATTCTCAGGTTCAACTCCTCGTTGGGTATAAAAGTCTGTTCGTCCGTTCGTCTCCAGATTCATTCTCTGGTTATTGAAGGCCTCAATGCCTTCAAGGCTTCTCTCTGTTGTTGAAATCATCATGTGCTCTTTGAGTTTCTGTACAATGCTGATTTAGTTGTCGTTAGTTGATGTCACGTTTTTCGCTAGCTAGTGTGGTTTATATAGTACCTGTATCGCGGCAGTTGGTGTATGCGTTTGAATAATTTTGTCATTTTTTCCCCCTTACGTTTTAAAAAGAAACAGCAAAGTGAAAAGGCGTATTATCTTTGTTAATCTTGCTCCGTTTTAAAACGAAAAAGACCCCAAAAAATAGATAACAAACAATAAAAATCTTGATAAAAGTCAAAACTGTCAGCAGCTTCAGAGAACAAACAGTGGTTGTCCTGTATTAACGTCTAGGAAGTAGAAAATACAGGTCCCTAAAATAACATACATTTTTTTTATTTTTAACTAAAATAAACATACCAATTGTGGTGGAAAAACTAAAATGCTGTGCCCCAGTTAGGCCATTAAGACAAAATACATGTCTGATGGTATTAAAACAATGATTAAGAAAAAAAACAAATGATTAACTAAATAATAATAAGAACATTATTCATAACGATATTTCATAATAATAAAGTAAGAAAGAAGAACAGAAACTCAGTCAGAACTGTCGCTTGCCCCCCCCCCCATATGAAACGCTGTCGTCGTCATGGTATTGTTTGTTGTTTGTTTTGTAAAGCAAATCTTTAGGGTGTTTTTTTTTGTTTTTTTTTGTTTGTTTGTTGTAAATCCGAGTAGTAGACCTCTGGGATTGGTTGAACCCGTCGCTAGGTGACAGTGGCACCGCCCTCCTCCCCTGTGATAGGGTAGCAATGGCAGGGTCAGGTCAGATGGGTTGATACAAGTACAGTGGCTGAGATGGGACACTCAGTGGCCATGCCAGAGGCTGCTCAGGTCAGAGTGGTTACGTTGCATAGTGGTCAAAACTCCCCAGGTACTCCAAAGCTGCTCTGTAGCACAGCTGATACTGGTCCTAGAGAGAGAGAGAGAGAAAACAGTCATCATTCTTTTTTTTCTTTCCAATTTTACCCCGTTTTTCTCCCCAATTTCATGGTGTCCAATTGTTTTAGTAGCTACTATCTTGTCTCATCGCTACAACTCCCGTACGGGCTCGGGAGAGACAAAGGTTGAAAGTCATGCGTCCTCCGATACACAACCCAACCAAGTTGGGCACTGCTTCTTAACACAGCGCGCATCCAACCCGGAAGCCAGCCGCACCAATGTGTCGGAGGAAACACCGTGTACCTGGCAACCTTGGTTAGCGCGCACTGCGCCCGGGCCCGCCACAGGAGTCGCTGGTGCGAGATGAGACAAGGACATCCCTACCGGCCAACCCCTCCCTAACCCGGACGACGCTAGGCCAAACTCGCCCCACGGACCTCCCGGTCGCGGACTCCCTAACCCAGACAACAGAGTCTGGGCACGAACCCAGAGTCTCTGGTGGCACAGCTGGCACTGTAGTACAGCGCCCTTAACCACTGCGCCACCCGGGAGGCCCTCAGTCATATCTTTCTATCTGAGATGCAGCATTATAGTACTGTTAGGAATCCTTTCTATTGACAGGTGCTGCAAGAGTCATGAAGCCTTTTGATTCGTTGAGAAGCATTTCCCTCCATTCCACTCTCCCGACAACGGAAGACAGCAACAGTACAGTATATATACCTCTGTCTGCACCATGGCAGGTCTCTGGGTGCGTAACGTCTTGACGGTCTGGAATAGGTCCACCACCCCTTCGTACCTCATCCTCTCCAACACGATACTCAGAGTGATGAAGACCCCTGTCCTGCCCACCCCGGCACTGAGGAAGAGGAGGAACACACGCATTACACACCTTATACAGTGTGCACAGAATCCTATAGGCTTGGGGCGGTATCCTGATTTTCATACTGTCATACCGCTCTTCTGCCATCCCGGGATCTCCGGTATTACCGGCATAACACACAAGAGGACGCTAAAAACATATATTTTTTTTAAAAGCCCATTGGGCGTCTATTACTAGAATGCTAAGAAAATGAGCACAAGTAATAGCGAAATCACATAGGCGCTGTTAGCTCAATGCTAACGAGCGATAATTAACATAAACGAATTGCAAAAGACAGGCAAATTACTGCTCATAAAGTTATACAAGCATATCTAGTAGCTACCAGATGTCATTTTTGGCGAGTGTGGACATTATACAAGAGAAAGTGAACGAGAGAAATTGTGCAAATGAACAATGTTGTGATGCATGAAGGAAAAGTAGCATGGGTAGACAGAGCAGAGGGGGGAGGAACGGAGGAGGAAGAGCAGCATGGGTAGACAGAGCAGAGGGGGGAAGAACAGAGGAGGAAGAGCAGAGGGGGAAGAACGGAGGAGGAAGAGCAGCATGGGTAGACAGAGCAGAGGGGGAGGAACGGAGGAGGAAGAGCAGCATGGGTAGACAGAGCAGAGGGGGAAGAACAGAGGAGGAAGAGCAGAGGGGGAAGAACGGAGGAGGAAGAGCAGCATGGGTAGACAGAGCAGAGGGGGAAGAACGGAGGAGGAAGAGCAGCATGGGTAGACAGAGCAGAGGGGGAAGAACGGAGGAGGAAGAGCAGCATGGGTAGACAGAGCAGAGGGGGAGGAACGGAGGAGGAAGAGCAGCATGGGTAGACAGAGCAGAGGGGGAAGAACGGAGGAGGAAGAGCAGCATGGGTAGACAGAGCAGAGGGGGAAGAACGGAGGAGGAAGAGCAGCATGGGTAGACAGAGCAGAGGGGGAAGAACGGAGGAGGAAGAGCAGCATGGGTAGACAGAGCAGAGGGGGAAGAACGGAGGAGGAAGAGCAGCATGGGTAGACAGAGCAGAGGGGGAAGAACGGAGGAGGAAGAGCAGCATGGGTAGACAGAGCAGAGGGGGAGGAACGGAGGAGGAAGAGCAGCATGGGTAGACAGAGCAGAGGGGGGAAGAACGGAGGAGGAAGAGCAGCATGGGTAGACAGAGCAGAGGGGGAAGAACGGAGGAGGAAGAGCAGCATGGGTAGACAGAGCAGAGGGGGGAAGAACGGAGGAGGAAGAGCAGCATGGGTAGACAGAGCAGAGGGGGGAAGGAGAAACAAAATGCTAGCAGGAAGCAGTAAACAGAGGAGAAAAAAATAACTCATCCAGGGCTCTTTGACTTCTGGTCGAAAGATAAGATATCTGATGACAAACATTTTAGTAGTGAATTGTAATACAAGTGTAACTTCATCACTTCCTATCCGCCACACGACAGAGACTCACCTGCTTCCTCTTTCTCCTGTTCTGGGGAACTACCGTAAGCCTCATAATGTAAAATAATCTGACAGGTGAAGAAGATGATCTGCTTTATCTCCAATTTGACTGTAGGTAATTTACTTAAAAAGTAGCTACAAATATTCAAATTTAGTGAAAAACTTCAAAGGAATTGTTTTTGACAGTATTGAAAAAAAAAACAATCATCCCCATGACTATTTCCTAATACCCTGGTATACGGTATACCGCCCAAACCTTCCATCCTACATCCAGGTACTTACTTTACACTGCATGGTACCAAATGGTGCCTAGTGATTCTTGTTTTAATTTACCCAATAGAAAAACAACAGTCATTCATTGTATAATTACTATTTGTTCCGTGTAATTTCTGGCTTTTCAGCCAAGTCTCATTACCTGCAGTGAACAGTGATTGGTCCGTCCTGTCCAAACTGCTCCTTGGTTTTATGCACTTGGCCAATGAAATCGATGAATCCTTCCCCGGTTTTTGGCACTCCTTGTTCTGGCCAATCAGTGAACTGGAATTGGCGGATCGTCCTGGATTGGCCATCCTAAGGGAAACAATAGGAGGAGAGTATGTTAGAGCGGTAGTCAAGAGGGAACCAATAGGAGGAGAGTATGTTAGAGCGGTAGTCAAGAGGGAACCAATAGGAGGAGAGTACATTAGAGCGGTAGTCAAGAAGGAACCAATAGGAGGAGAGTATGTTAGAGCGGTAGCCGAGAGGGAACCAATAGGAGGAGAGTATGTTAGAGCGGTAGTCGAGAAGGAACCAATAGGAGGAGAGTATATTAGAGCGTGGGTCAAGAAGGAACAAATAGGAGGAGAGTATGTTAGAGCGGTAGTCAAGAAGGAACCAATAGGAGGAGAGTATGTTAGAGCGGTAGTCAAGAAGGAACCAATAGGAGGAGAGTATGTTAGAGCGGTAGTCAAGAAGGAACCAATAGGAGGAGGAGACTATGTTAGAGCGGTAGTCAAGAAGGAACCAATAGGAGGAGAGTATGTTAGAGCGGTAGTCAAGAAGGAACCAATAGGAGGAGAGTATGTTAGAGCGGTAGTCAAGAAGGAACCAATAGGAGGAGAGTATGTTAGAGCGGTAGTCAAGAAGGAACCAATAGGAGGAGAGTATGTTAGAGTAGTCAAGAAGGAACCAATGTATGTTAGAGCGGTAGTCGAGAAGGAACCAATAGGAGGAGAGTATGTTAGAGCAAGAAGGAACCAATAGGAGGAGAGTATGTTAGAGCGGTAGTCAAGAAGGAACCAATAGGAGGAGAGTATGTTAGAGCGGTAGTCAAGAAGGAACCAATAGGAGGAGAGTATGTTAGAAGTCGAGAAGGAACCAATAGGAGGAGAGTATGTTAGAGCGGTAGTCAAGAAGGAACCAATAGGAGGAGAGTATGTTAGAGCGGTAGTCAAGAAGGAACCAATAGGAGGAGAGTATGTTAGAGCGGTAGTCAAGAAGGAACCAATAGGAGGAGAGTATGTTAGAGCGGTAGTCAAGAAGGAACCAATAGGAGGAGAGTATGTTAGAGCGGTAGTCAAGAAGGAACCAATAGGAGGAGAGTATGTTAGAGCGGTAGTCAAGAAGGAACCAATAGGAGGAGAGTATGTTAGAGCGGAAGTCAAGAAGGAACCAATAGGAGGAGAGTATGTTAGAGCGGTAGTCAAGAATGAACCAATAGGAGGAGAATATGTTAGAGTCATGTGGTCAGGTGCCACAAAGAGGGACTTAGGAAAATTGAATTTGGCTCAGAACAGGACAGCACAGCTGGTCCTTGGATGTACACAGAGAGCAAACATTAATAATATGCATGTCAATCTCTCCTGGCTCGAAGTAGAAGGGAGATTGACTTCATCAATACTTGTATTTGTGAGAGGTATTGACATGCTGAATGCACTGAGCTGTCTGTTTAAACGACTAGCACACAGCTCAGACACCCATACATACCCCACAAGACATGCCACCAGAGGTCTCTTCACAGTCCCCATGTCCAGAACAGACTATGGGAGGCGCACAGTACTACATAGAGCCATGAC
>NC_056438.1:77945776-77973276 GCF_018296145.1 Oncorhynchus tshawytscha | reverse complement strand
GGAGGCGTGACTGGCTCAGTACGGGACCTGGCAGCTCTCACACCACAGATGGACATCACAGGAGAGAGTGGACAGACCTGGTGTTGCTCTGTGTGGGGTGGCCAGACTGCCTGGGCTTGAACGGCAGGGCTGTAAGTCCCACAATCACCTTCGCTCTTCTCCCCCCACCCACCAGTCGTCTCCCCCTCTCTCTCCTTCTACCATTGGAAGAGCTATAGAGCACTGGAGACCATGTAAATCGTACATAGATTCTGTCTTACCCTTTTCGCTAACGCTTTACTTGACACCCAGTGTCATAATACATTATGACACATTCATAACCATGTCATAACGGCTGACATAACGCTGTCGTGACCCATATATTTACACCTGACGTGACAATGTACAGTGTTATTTTATGGCTGGTTATGACACCTACATAAAAGTGTCAAAATCCACATTTATTCAAAAAAAAAATTTCCCCCTTCCCACGAAACGTGAAAGTTTGTTTCTTACGTCCTTTGTTGTTGTAATTAATTATTGATGGTAAAACGATTGTGGGGGCTATTTTGTTAGACTTCAGAGCGGCTTTTGACATTATCGATCATAGTCTGCTGCTGGAAAAACATATGTGTTATGGCTTTACACCCCCTGCTGTAATGTGGATAAAGAGTTACCTGTCTAACAGAACACAGAGGGGGTTCTTTAATGGAAGCCTCGCCAACATAATCCAGGTAGAAGCAGGAATTCCCCAGGGTAGCTGTTTAGGCCCTTTGCTTTTTTTAAATTTTTACTAATGACATGCCACTGACTTTGAGTAAAGCCAGAGTGTCTATGTATGCGGATGACTCAACACTATACACATCAGCTACTACAGCGACTGAAATGACTGCAACACTTAACAAAGAGCTGCAGTTAGCTTCAGAGTGGGTGGCAAGGAATAAATATTTCTAAAACTAAAAGCATTGTGTTTGGGACAAAACAGTCACTAAACCCTGAACCTCAACTTAAATATTGTAATGAATAATGTGGAAATTGAGCAAGTTGAGATGACTAAACTGCTTGGAGTAACCCTGGATTGTAAACTGTCATGGTCAAAACATATTGATGCAGTAGTGCCTAAGATGGGGAGAAGTCTGTCCATAATAAAGCGCTGTCTGCCTTCTTAACAACACTATCAACAAGGCAGGTCGTACAGGCCCTAGTTTTGTCGCACCTTGACTACTGTTCAGTCATGTGGTCAGGAGCCACAAAGAGGGACTTAGGAAAATTACAATTGGCTCAGAACAGGACAGCACAGCTGGCCCTTGGATGTACACAGAGAGCAAACATTAATAATATGAATGTCAATCTCTCCTGGCTCAAAGTAGAGGAGAGATTGACTTCATCAATACTTGTATTTGTGAGAGGTATTGACATGTTGAATGCACTGAGCTGTCTGTTTAAACGACTAGCACACAGCTCAGACACCCATACATACCCCACAAGACATGCCACCAGAGGTCTCTTCACAGTCCCCAAGTCCAGAACAAACCATGGGAGGCACACAGTACTACATAGAGCCATGACTACATGGAACTCTATTCCACAGTCCTACATAGAGCCATGACTACATGGAACTCTATTCCACAGTACTACATAGAGCCATGACTACATGGAACTCTATTCCACAGTACTACATAGAGCCAGGACTACATGGAACTCTATTCCACAGTACTACATAGAGCCAGGGGTACATGGAACTCTATTCCACAGTACTACATAGAGCCATGACTACATGGAACTCTAGTCCACAGTACTACATAGAGCCATGACTACATGGAACTCTATTCCACATCAGGTAACAGATTGTTATTTAACCCTTATTTAACTAGGCAAGTAAGTTAAGAACAAATTATTTACAATGACAGCCTACCAAAAGGCCTCCTGCGGGGACGGGGGCCTGGGATAAAAAATGAATACAATATAAATATAGGACAAAACACACATCACAACAAGAGAGACAACACTACATAAAGAGAGACCTAAAACAACAACATAGCACGGCAGCAACACATGACAACACAGCATGGTAGCAACACAACATGACAACAACATGGTAGCAGCACAAAACATGGTACAAACATTATTGGGCACAGACAACAGCACAAAGGGCAAGAAGGTAGAGACAACAATATATCACACAAAGCAGCCACAACTGTCAGTAAGACTGTCCATGATTGAGTCTTTGAATGAAGAGATGGAGATAAAACTGTCCAGTTTGAGTGTTTGTTGCAGCTCGTTCCAGTCGCTAGCTGCAGCGAACTGAAAAGACGAGCGACCCAGAGGAATGTGTGTGCTCTGGGGACCTTTAACAGAATGTGACTGGCAGAACGGGTGTTGTATATGAAGGATGAGGTCTGCAGTAGATATATCTGAGGGCTGCAGTAGATATATCTGAGGGCTGCAGTAGATATATCTGAGGGCTGCAGTAGATATATCTGAGGGCTGCAGTAGATATCTGAGGGCTGCAGTAGATATATCTGAGGGCTGCAGTAGATATATCTGAGGGCTGCAGTAGATATATCTGAGGGCTGCAGTAGATATATCTGAGGGCTGCAGTAGATATCTCCTGATGCAAGCAGAAGAATCAGATTTTAAAAACAGATACAAATACACCTTATGGAACAGTGGGTACTGTGAAGCAACACACATAGGCACAGCCACATGCACATACACACACACACGATAACATACACACTATACACACACACATGTATTTAGTACTATAGATATGTGGTAGTGGAGTAGGGGCCTGACGGCACACACTTAGTGTGTTATGAAATCTGTTATGAATGTATTGTAATGTTTTTAAAATGGTAAAACTGCCTTAATTTAACTGGACCCCAGGAAGAGTAGCTGCTGCCTTGGCAGGAACTAATGGGGATCCATAATAAACCCCAGGAAGAGTAGCTGCTGCCTTGGCAGGAACTAATGGGGATCCATAATAAACTCCAGGAAGAGTAGCTGCTGCCTTGGCAGGAACTAATGGGGATCCATTATAAACCCCAAGAAGAGTAGCTGCTGCCTTGGCAGGAACTAATGGGGATCCATATTAAACCCCAGGAAGAGTAGCTGCTGCCTTGGCAGGAACTAATGGGGATCCATAATAAACCCCAGGAAGAGTAGCTGCTGCCTTGGCAGGAACTAATGGGGATCCATAATAAACCCCAGGAAGAGTAGCTGCTGCCTTGGCAGGAACTAATGGGGATCCATAATAAACCTCAGGAAGAGTAGCTGCTGCCTTGGCAGGAACTAATGGGGATCCATAATAAACCCCAAGAAGAGTAGCTGCTGCCTTGGCAGGAACTAATGGGGATCCATATTAAACCCCAGGAAGAGTAGCTGCTGCCTTGGCAGGAACTAATGGGGATCCATAATAAACCTCAGGAAGAGTAGCTGCTGCCTTGGCAGGAACTAATGGGGATCCGTAATAAACCCCAGGAAGAGTAGCTGCTGCCTTGGCAGGAACTAATGGGGATCCATAATAAACCCCAGGAAGAGTAGCTGCTGCCTTGGCAGGAACTAATGGGGATCCATAATACACCCCAGGAAGAGTAGCTGCTGCCTTGGCAGGAACTAATGGGGATCCATAATAAACCCCAGGAAGAGTAGCTGCTGCCCAGGAACTAATGGGGATCCATAATAAACCCCAGGAAGAGTAGCTGCTGCCTTTGCAGGAACTAATGGGGATCCATAATAAACCCCAGGAAGAGTAGCTGCTGCCTTGGCAGGAACTAATGGGGATCCATAATAAACCCCAGGAAGAGTAGCTGCTGCCTTGGCAGGAACTAATGGGGATCCATAATAAACCCCAGGAAGAGTAGCTGCTGCCTTGGCAGGAACTAATGGGGATCCATAATAAACCCCAGGAAGAGTAGCTGCTGCCTTGGCGGGAACTAATGGGGATCCATAATAAACCCCAGGAAGAGTAGCTGCTGCCTTGGCAGGAACTAATGGGGATCCATAATAAACCCCAAGAAGAGTAGCTGCTGCCTTGGCAGGAACTACTGGGGATCCATAATAAACCCCAGGAAGAATAGCTGCTGCCTTGGCAGGTACTAATGGGGATCCATAATAAGCCCCAGGAAGAGTAGCTGCTGCCTTGGCAGGAACTAATGGGGATCCATAATAAGCCCCAGGAAGAGTAGCTGCTGCCTTGGCAGGTACTAATGGGGATCCATAATAAATACAAATACAGTTGAAGTCGGAAGTTTACATACACCTTAGCCAAATACTAACTAAATACTAATATATATATAAAAAACATAAACATACTCTTGACAAGTAGGCTATGGTGTAATGGAATGTTATGCCTTGTGTGGCTGGTTCCATCCTGTCTGACTATGTCCAGCCCCTACACCATGAGTTCCATCCTGTCTGACTGTTCCCAGTCCCTACACCATGAGTTCCATCCTGTCTGACTGTTCCCAGCCCCTACACCATGAGCTCCATCCTGTCTGACTGTTTCCAGCCCCTACACCATGAGCTCCATCCTGTCTGACTGTTCCCAGTCCCTACACCATGAGTTCCATCCTGTCTGACTGTTCCCAGCCCCTACACCATGAGTTCCATCCTGTCTGACTGTTCCCAGCCCCTACACCATGAGTTCCATCCTGTCTGACTGTTCCCAGCCCCTACACCATGAGTTCCATCCTGTCTGACTGTGTCCCTACACCGTGAGTTCCATCCTGTCTGACTGTTCCCAGCCCCTACACCATGAGTTACATCCTGTCTGACTGTTCCCAGCCCCTACACCATGAGCTCCATCCTGTCTGACTGTTTCCAGCCCCTACACCATGAGCTCCATCCTGTCTGACTGTTCCCAGTCCCTACACCATGAGCTCCATCCTGTCTGACTGTTCCCAGTCCCTACACCATGAGTTCCATCCTGTCTGACTGTTCCCAGCCCCTACACCATGAGTTCCATCCGGTCTGACTGTTTCCAGCCCCTACACCATGAGCTCCATCCTGTCTGACTGTTCCCAGTCCCTACACCATGAGCTCCATCCTGTCTGACTGTTCCCAGTCCCTACACCATGAGTTCCATCCTGTCTGACTGTTCCCAGCCCCTACACCATGAGTTCCATCCGGTCTGACTGTTTCCAGCCCCTACACCATGAGCTCCATCCTGTCTGACTGTTCCCAGTCCCTACACCATGAGCTCCATCCTGTCTGACTGTTCCCAGTCCCTACACCATGAGTTCCATCCTGTCTGACTGTTCCCAGCCCCTACATCATGAGTTCCATCCTGTCTGACTATGTCCAGCCCCTACACAATGAGTTCTATCCTGTCTGACTGTGTCCCTACACCATGAGTTCCATCCTGTCTGACTGTTCCCAGCCCCTATACCATGAGTTCCATCCTGTCTGACTGTTCCCAGCCCCTACACCATGAGTTCTATCCTGTCTGACTGTGTCCCTACACCATGAGTTCCATCCTGTCTGACTGTTTCCCTGCACCATGAGCTCCATCCTGTCTGACTGTGTCCCTACACCATGAGCTCCATCCTGTCTGACTGTGTCCCTACACCATGAGCTCCATCCTGTCTGACTGTGTCCCTACACCATGAGCTCCATCCTGTCTGACTGTGTCCCTACACCATGAGCTCCATCCTGTCTGACTGTGTCCCTACACCATGAGCTCCATCCTGTCTGACTGTGTCCCTACACCATGAGCTCCATCCTGTCTGACTGTGTCCCTACACCATGAGCTCCATCCTGTCTGACTGTGTCCCTACACCATGAGTTCCTACCCTCTGGCTCCCGGTATATATTCCCCTCTGTTAAGACAAACAGGTACAAGCAATTCTTCACCCCTATGACCATTGCCCTTTTCAATACAGGGAAGGAGGTGGGCTTGGGAGGATGTTGAGGTTGACGAGATGATCTAAGAATGTACAGAGCACCTGACTTATTAGGCAACTTTGACATGCTGTGCTTCAGTGCTGCTCCTAGGCCTACTGTATATAGTGGTATTGATGGCTGTCATCCCTATGGCTTGATCATTGTAGTAGTATTGATGGCTGTCATCCCTATGACTTGATCATTGTAGTAGTATTGATGGCTGTCATCCCTATGACTTGATCATTGTAGTAGTATTGATGGCTGTCATCCCTATGACTTGATCATTGTAGTAGTATTGATGGCTGTCATCCCTATGACTAGATCATTGTAGTAGTATTGATGGTATGGCTAGATCATTGTAGTAGTATTGATGGCTGTCATCCCTATGACTAGATCATTGTAGTAGTATTGATGGCGGTCATCCCTATGACTAGAACTGTATGTCATTGTGAGCCATGTGATTTGCGTGTTCAATGTTGTTTTATAATGGTCATTTTCTGGGACAATAAACTTAAAACTACTGTAGAAACCTGGGCAACTGGCTGTTCCTTTTGTAGACCCGCGGAACAATTTCCAAAAATAGTGAAAAATAAATAAAAATATTATTCTGAAGGAACTCAGAACTTATTGTTGCTAGGTAGAATAGTAGAGGTGCCAGTTTGAAATGTGGTTGTGCATCAGCAGTTTTTCTCTTGTTTTATCAGTCACTGTTAGTTACTCCATTAGCCATGTCAGCAGATTGGTAAGTTACTCTAGCGGCCAACTATCTAAACTTGTAGTAATCACGACTGAATTGCCGACCGGGGGCCCGCGTTGATATCGTTAATCACTCTCACTCAGATATCATATTAACCTTGCTAGCAGCAGGCAAACGTGACAAGTTTGACTGCTGCTAGCAAGGCATAATGCTATGCTAGGCTATGATAAACTTACACAAATACTTGTCTAGCGTTGGCTGTAAAGCATATTTTGAAAATCTGAGATGACAGTGTGATTAACAAAAGGCTAAGCTGTGTCACAATATATTTCACTTGTGATTTTCATGAATAGGAATATTTTCTAGGAAGATTTATGTCCGTTGCGTTATGCTAATTAGTGTCAGATGATGACAACGGTCTCGTTCACGGGCTGGGCGTCACTACAGGTTAAAAACGGTCATTACTTCTCTCCACCACATGTCAAAATGTGTAGAATTGCAGCAAATTTACTTTAAAAAACTGTTTTCTATCCACTGTAGTGGGGTGGGGTGGGGGGCTCCAAAAGTCTCTGGCCAGTTCTGACTGCATGTCTGGGAATGGATGTGGGTACGCAGGCCCCACCCCGAACCACTGTAGCCCCTTATGATGAGTTCCCATTGTTGTTGTGGGCCCCGACCCCTTCCTTCAAAGTTGCCCATCCCTGAACTACACTGTCCAATCACAGGAGGAGGAAGGAGGGTGAGGGACCAATGAGGTAACAGATCTGAAAACATCCCCACTGTCACTGTCCAATCACAGGAGTAGCGGCTCCACCTCAACATCTGATAGGCCGGGTAGAATCCTCAACTAGGAATGTATTGGGTAACAATGGCATACACCTATCCAATCCGTTTCTGATCTACGTGTCTAAAGTTCCAGATGTCATTTTCATTATGATGATGATGATGGCGATGAAGATTCTACATATTATTATTATTGTATATATATTAATATTACCTTAAACTCCAGCTCCATGGCGGTGACGGTCTCCCCTGTGGGCGGCTGGGTGAGTTTCTGGATGTGTGCGTACAGATTGCGTGCGGGGACCTCAGTGAGGCCACAGGTGGCTGCCTCTAGCAGGGCCTCGTGGATAAAGACATATTGGTCCTCAGTCTGCACCATGTAGTTCCTCTGAGCTCTCATACACGTCACATGACCGTAGATATCCACCGACTTCTCATGCTTCATACGCTCCAGCATGGCCTCGATCACGATCAGGCAGCCTGTTCTACCCACGCCCGCACTGAGGGAGGAGAGAGGTTAACATTACACGCCCGCACTGAGGGAGGAGAGAGGTTAACATTACACGCCCGCACTGAGGGAGGAGAGAGGTTAACATTACACACCCGCACTGAGAGAGGAGGGAGGTTAACATTACACGCCCACACTGAGGGAGGAGGGAGGTTAACATTACACACCCACACTGAGGGAGGAGAGAGGAGAGAGGTTAACATTACACGCCCGCACTGAGGGAGGAGAGAGGTTAACATTACACGCCCGCACTGAGGGAGGAGAGAGGTTAACATTACACGCCCACACTGAGGGAGGAGAGAGGTTAACATTACACGCCCGCACTGAGGGAGGAGAGAGGTTAACATTACACGCCCACACTGAGGGAGGAGAGAGGTTAACATTACACACCCACACTGAGGGAGGAGAGAGGTTAACATTACACGCCCGCACTGAGGAGGAGAGAGGAGAGAGGTTAACATTACACGCCCACACCGAAGGGGAGAGAGGTTAACATTACACGCCCACACTGAGGGAGTAGAGAGGTTAACATTACACGCCCACACTGAGGGAGGAGAGAGGAGAGAGGTTAACATTACACGCCCACACCGAAGGGGGAGAGAGGTTAACATTACACGCCCACACTGAGGGAGTAGAGAGGTTAACATTACACGCCCACACTGAGGGAGGAGAGAGGTTAACATTACACGCCCACACTGAGGGAGGAGGGAGGAGAGAGGTTAACATTACACTCCCACAATGAGGGAGGAGGGAGGAGAGAGGTTAACATTACACACCCGCACTGAGGGAGGAGAGAGGTTAACATTACACGCCCACAATGAGGGAGGAGAGAGGCTAACATTACACGCCCACACTGAGGGAGGAGAGAGGTTAACATTACACGCCCACACTGAGGGAGGAGGGAGAAGAGAGGTTAACATTACACGCCTGCACTGAGAGAGGAGGGAGGAAAGAGGTTAACATTACACGCCTGCACTGAGGGAGGAGGGAGGAGAGAGGTTAACATTACACGCCCACACTGAGGGAGGAGAGAGGTTAACATTACACACCCACACTGAGGGAGGAGGGAGGACAGAGGTTAACATTACACGCCCACACTGAGGGAGGAGGGAGGACAGAGGTTAACATTACACGCCCACACTGAGGGAGGAGGGAGGAGAGGTTAACATTACACACCCGCATTGAGGGAGGAGAGAGGTTAACATTACACACCCACACTGAGGGAGGAGAGAGGTTAACATTACACACCCACACTGAGGGAGGAGAGGTTAACATTACACGCCCACACTGAGGGAGTAGAGAGGTTAACATTACACGCCCACACTGAGGGAGGAGAGAGGTTAACATTACACGCCCACACTGAGGAGGAGGGAGGACAGAGGTTAACATTACACGCCCACACTGAGGGAGGAGAGAGGTTAACATTACACACCCACACTGAGGAGGAGGGAGGTTAACATTACACACCCACACTGAGGGAGGAGAGAGGAGAGAGGTTAACATTACACGCCCACACTGAGGGAGGAGAGAGGTTAACATTACACGCCCACACTGAGGGAGGAGGGAGGAGAGAGGTTAACATTACACACCCGCACTGAGGGATGTTAACATTACATGCCCACACTGATGGAGGAGGGAGGAGAGAGGTTAACATTACACGCCCACACTGAGGGAGGAGGGAGGAGAGAGGTTAACATTACACGCCCACACTGAGGGAGGAGGGGAGGAGAGAGGTTAACATTACACGCCCACACTGAGGGAGGAGGGAGGAGAGAGGTTAACATTACACGCCCACACTGAGGGAGGAGGGAGGAGAGAGGTTAACATTACACGCCCGCACTGAGGGAGGAGAGAGGTTAACATTACACGCCCACACTGAGGGAGGAGAGGTTAACATTACACGCCCACACTGAGGGAGGAGGGAGGAGAGAGGTTAACATTACACGCCCACACTGAGGGAGGAGGGAGGAGAGAGGTTAACATTACACGCCCACACTGAGGGAGGAGGGAGGAGAGAGGTTAACATTACACGCCCGCACTGAGGGAGGAGAGAGGAGAGAGGTTAACATTACACGCCCACACCGAAGGGGAGAGAGGTTAACATTACACGCCCACACTGAGGGAGTAGAGAGGTTAACATTACACGCCCACACTGAGGGAGGAGAGAGGAGAGAGGTTAACATTACACGCCCACACCGAAGGGGGAGAGAGGTTAACATTACACGCCCACACTGAGGGAGTAGAGAGGTTAACATTACACGCCCACACTGAGGGAGGAGAGAGGTTAACATTACACGCCCACACTGAGGGAGGAGGGAGGAGAGAGGTTAACATTACACTCCCACAATGAGGGAGGAGGGAGGAGAGAGGTTAACATTACACACCCGCACTGAGGGAGGAGAGAGGTTAACATTACACGCCCACAATGAGGGAGGAGAGAGGCTAACATTACACGCCCACACTGAGGGAGGAGAGAGGTTAACATTACACGCCCACACTGAGGGAGGAGGGAGAAGAGAGGTTAACATTACACGCCTGCACTGAGAGAGGAGGGAGGAAAGAGGTTAACATTACACGCCTGCACTGAGGGAGGAGGGAGGAGAGAGGTTAACATTACACGCCCACACTGAGGGAGGAGAGAGGTTAACATTACACACCCACACTGAGGGAGGAGGGAGGACAGAGGTTAACATTACACGCCCACACTGAGGGAGGAGGGAGGACAGAGGTTAACATTACACGCCCACACTGAGGGAGGAGGGAGGAGAGGTTAACATTACACACCCGCATTGAGGGAGGAGAGAGGTTAACATTACACACCCACACTGAGGGAGGAGAGGTTAACATTACACACCCACACTGAGGGAGGAGGAGGTTAACATTACACGCCCACACTGAGGGAGTAGAGAGGTTAACATTACACGCCCACACTGAGGGAGGAGAGAGGTTAACATTACACGCCCACACTGAGGGAGGAGGGAGGACAGAGGTTAAAATTACACGCCCACACTGAGGGAGGAGAGAGGTTAACATTACACACCCACACTGAGGGAGGAGGGAGGTTAACATTACACACCCACACTGAGGGAGGAGAGAGGTTAACATTACACGCCCACACTGAGGGAGGAGAGAGGTTAACATTACACGCCCACACTGAGGGAGGAGGGAGGAGAGAGGTTAACATTACACACCCGCACTGAGGGATGTTAACATTACATGCCCACACTGATGGAGGAGGGAGGAGAGAGGTTAACATTACACGCCCACACTGAGGGAGGAGGGAGGAGAGAGGTTAACATTACACGCCCACACTGAGGGAGGAGGGAGGAGAGAGGTTAACATTACACGTCCACACTGAGGGAGGAGGGAGGAGAGAGGTTAACATTACACGCCCACACTGAGGGAGGAGGGAGGAGAGAGGTTAACATTACACGCCCGCACTGAGGGAGGAGAGAGGTTAACATTACACGCCCACACTGAGGGAGGAGAGGTTAACATTACACGCCCACACTGAGGGAGGAGGGAGGAGAGAGGTTAACATTACACGCCCACACTGAGGGAGGAGGGAGGAGAGAGGTTAACATTACACGCCCACACTGAGGGAGGAGGGAGGAGAGAGGTTAACATGATTGGGGGTGTCTTGCTAATTGCCTATAATTTCCTCCTGTTGTCTATTCCATTTACACAACAGCATGTGAAATTTATTGTCAATCAGTGTTGCTTCCTTTAGTTTTTTGAATAGTGTGTATATATATGTATGTATATATATATATATGTATATATTTTAAGCATTGGGGGGGCAGGGTATATATATATATACATACACACACATACACTACTGGTCAAAAGTTTTAGAACACCTCCTCATTCAAGAGTTTTTCTTTATTCTTACTATTGTAGAATAATAGTGAAGACATCAAAACTATGAAATAACACATATGGAATCATATTTTATATTTCAGAATCTTCAAAGTAGCCACCCTTTCCCTTAATGACAGTTTTGCACCTACGAGGCATTCTCTCAACCAGCTTCATGAGGTAGTCACCTGGAATGCATTTCAATGAACAGGTGTGCCTTGTTAAAAGTTCATTTGTGGAATTTCTTTCCCTCTTATTGCGTTTGAGCCAATCAGTTGTGTTGTGACAAGGTAAAGGTGGTACACAGAACATAGCCCTATTTGGTAAAAGACCAAAGTCCATATTATGCCAAGAACAGCTCAAATAAGCAAAGAGAAACGACAGTCCATCATTACATTAAGACATGAAGGTCAGTCAATTACGGAAACATTTCAAGAACTTTTAAAGTTTCTTCAAATGCAGTCGCAAAAACGGTATAGTTTACCTGCAGTGTACCACCATGGGCCCAGCGTCAGGGGGGTTGCAGGCTTTGACCCGTCGTAGGAAGGCCAGGATAGGGGTGGGGTACTCTGGTACCCCGTGGTCCGGCCAGGCCATGAACTGGAACTGACGAATCTCACGCTTCTCACTGGAACCATTCTGTAGGAGAAAATCAACCAAGGGAACAAAATTGTTAATGGTGTTCATTATTGTGTGTGTGTGTGTGTGTATATGAAGCATTTTCCAGGTGGCTAGCAGAGGGGTTAGAGAGGTGATTCCATACACTAGGGATGGGGAGAGGGAGAGACAGAGAGGTGATTCCATACACTAGGGATGGGGAGAGGGAGAGACAGAGAGGTGATTCCACACACTAGGGATGGGGAGAGGGAGAGACAGAGAGGTGATTCCATACACTAGGGATGGGGAGAGGGAGAGACAGAGAGGTGATTCCACACACTAGGGATGGGGAGAGGGAGAGACAGAGAGGTGATTCCATACACTAGGGATGGGGAGAGGGAGAGACAGAGAGCGAGCGAGAGCTAGAGAGGGAGAGACAGAGAGGTGATTCCACACACTAGGGATGGGGAGAGGGAGAGACAGAGAGCGAGCGAGAGCTAGAGAGGGAGAAACAGACAGGTGATTCCATACACTAGGGATGGGGAGAGGGAGAGACAGAGAGCGAGAGCTAGAGAGGGAGAAACAGACAGGTGATTCCATACACTAGGGATGGGGAGAGGGAGAGACAGAGAGCGAGAGCTAGAGAGGGAGAAACAGACAGGTGATTCCATACACTAGGGATGGGGAGAGGGAGAGACAGAGAGGTGATTCCACACACTAGGGATGGGGAGAGGGAGAGACAGAGAGCGAGCGAGAGCTAGAGAGGGAGAAACAGAGATCGAGAGAGAGAGAGAGAGGGAGAAACAGGGATCGAGAGACAGAGGGAGAAACAGACAGGTGATTCCATACACTAGGGATGGGGAGAGGGAGAGACAGAGAGCGAGTGAGAGCTAGAGAGGGAGAAACAGAGATCGAGAGAGAGAGGGAGAAACAGGGATCGAGAGAGAGAGAAACAGATTGAGAGAGAGCGAGAGAAACAGGGAAAGAGAGAGAGACAGATAGACAGAGACAGAGATTGAGTGAAAAAGACAGACAGACAGAGAGAGACAGGGATCGAGTGAGAGAGTCAGGCAGACAGAGAGAGAGAGAGAGAGACAGAGATCGAGGGAGAAGCAGAGATTGAGAGAGAGAGACAGGCAGACAGAGAGAGAGAAACAGGAATCGAGAGAGACAGGCAGACAGAGAGAGACACAGAGAGAGCGAGAGAAACAGGGATCGAGAAAGACAGAGAGAGCGAGAGACAGAGATTGAGTGAGAGAGACAGGATACTTGACAACGAGGACTCTGAGGCAGCTAATATAAATCTCTATAAGGCTGGAACAGTAATGGTACAGGGCAACCCCAAACAGTTTCAGCTGGACTTTCACCTAATCAAAGAATTAGCCCAGCAGGAGAAGCTCTCCCTTGAGAAAGACACCCCCACCCCGAGCAGGTCAGACCAGACCTCTTCATTATGTAACCCCACAGATGAGCAACCCTGTCAGACCAGACCTCTTCATTATATGACCCCACAGACGAGCCACCCCGAGCGGGTCAGACCAGACCTCTTCATTATATAACCCCACAGACGAGCAACCCCCAGCAGACAGTCAACCTCCCAGCACAGATTACTACTCCCTCATTGAAATGAAGGATAAATTCACCCAGCTGGAGGTAAGACAGGTGGAGCTAGAACAGCAGGTGATTACACTCCAGTCAGCACAGACCCAGACAACAGTCCAGCACAACAACACTCAGTTAACCAGACCCGGAGTGCTGGAGGTGGAGAGAGACATATCTGCACTCTGGACTGTGGTGAGACAACTACAACAGGAGAAAGAGGAGCAGAACAGAGCACTAGAGGAGAGGATCAGACTGCTGGTGGAGGAGAGAGACATATCTACACTCTGGACTGTGGTGAGACAACTACAACATGAGAAAGAGCAGGAGCAGGAGCAGAACGGAGCACTAGAGGAGAGGATCAGATTGCAGGAGGAGAGGTTGAGGGGGATGGCGTGTGACAGAGAACCACCTACTAGAGGGCTGGCCACCCCCACAGAGAAGCCAGCAGCACACCCCACCTCAGCACCCGACAAAAGTCTCGACACCACAGCAGAACAGTCCACACCAGACCCTGACCATAGCATCGACACCACAGCAGAACAGTCCACACTAGACCCTGACAATAGTCTCGACACCACAGCAGAACAGTCCACACCAGACCCTGACCATAGTGTCGACACCACAGCAGAACAGTCCACACCAGACCCTGACCATAGTGTCGACACCACAGCAGAACAGTCCACACCAGACCCTGACCATAGCATCGACATCACAGCAGAACAGTCCACACCAGACCCTGACCAGACCCTGACCATAGCATCGACACCACAGCAGAACAGTCCACACTAGACCCTGACCATAGCATCGACATCACAGCAGAACAGTCCACACCAGACCCTGACCCACCAGACCCTGACCATAGCATCGACACCACAGCAGAACAGTCCACACCAGACCCTGACCATAGTGTCGACACCACAGCAGAACAGTCCCCACCAGACCCTGACCATAGCATCGACACCACAGCAGAACAGTCCACACCAGACCCTGACCATAGTGTCGACACCACAGCAGAACAGTCCCCACCAGACCCTGACCATCGACACCACAGCAGAACAGTCCACACCAGACCCTGACCATAGTGTCGACACCACAGCAGAACAGTCCACACCAGACCCTGACCATAGCATCGACATCACAGCAGAACAGTCCACACCAGACCCTGATCCACCAGACCCTGACCATAGTGTCGATACCACAGCAGAACAGTCCACACCAGACCCAGACCATAGCATCGACATCACAGCAGAACAGTCCACACCAGACCCTGACCCACCAGACCCTGACCATAGCATCGACATCACAGCAGAACAGTCCACACCAGACCCTGACCATAGTGTCGACACCACAGCAGAACAGTCCCCACCAGACCGTGACCATAGCATCGACACCACAGCAGAACAGTCCACACTAGACCCTGACCATAGTCTCGACACCACAGCAGAACAGTCCCCACCAGACCCTGACCATAGCATCGACATCACAGCAGAACAGTCCACACCAGACCCTGACCCACCAGACCCTGACCATAGTGTCGATACCACAGCAGAACAGTCCACACCAGACCCTGACCATAGCATCGACATCACAGCAGAACAGTCCACACCAGACCCTGACCATAGTGTCGACACCACAGCAGAACAGTCCACACCAGACCCTGACCATAGCATCGACATCACAGCAGAACAGTCCACACCAGAACCTGACCATAGTGTCGACACCACAGCAGAACAGTCCACACCAGACCCTGACCATAGCATCGACATCACAGCAGAACAGTCCACACCAGACCCTGACCATAGCATCGACATCACAGCAGAACAGTCCACACCAGAACCTGACCATAGCATCGACATCACAGCAGAACAGTCCACACCAGACCCTGACCATAGTGTCGACACCACAGCAGAACAGTCCACACCAGACCCTGACCATAGCATCGACATCACAGCAGAACAGTCCACACCAGAACCTGACCATAGTGTCGACACCACAGCAGAACAGTCCACACCAGACCCTGACCATAGCATCGACATCACAGCAGAACAGTCCACACCAGACCCTGACCATAGCATCGACATCACAGCAGAACAGTCCACACCAGAACCTGACCATAGCATCGACATCACAGCAGAACAGTCCACACCAGAACCTGACCATAGCATCGACATCACAGCAGAACAGTCCACACCAGAACCTGACCATAGCATCAACATCACAGCAGAACAGTCCACACCAGACCCTGACCATAGCATCAACACCACAGCAGAACAGTCCACACCAGACCCTGACCATAGTGTCGACACCACAGCAGAACAGTCCACACCAGACCCTGACCCACCAGACCCTGACCATAGTGTCGATACCACAGCAGAACAGTCCACACCAGACCCTGACCATAGCATCGACATCACAGCAGAACAGTCCACACCAGACCCTGACCATAACATCGACACCACAGCAGAACAGTCCACACCAGACCCTGACCATAGCATCGACATCACAGCAGAACAGTCCCCACCAGACCCTGACCATAGCATCGACATCACAGCAGAACAGTCCCCACCAGACCCTGACCATAGCATCGACATCACAGCAGAACAGACATTACCATAGCCACTGCCCAAGCCTGAGGCAGGGTTGTTTGGTACGCATACAGTCCACACTCAAGTTTCCAAACGGCCAAACATTCAATGAGATCCAGGGATATGGTGCAACAAAAATGTTTATTCTTCTAATATCTAACAAAGAAATGATTCTCCAATCAACTTAAAGCATAGAATACTTGATATGGAAGATTCATATTATGACCTGTCTGTCTGTCTGTCTGTCTGTCTGTCTGTCTGTCTGTCTGTCTGTCTGTCTGTCTGTCTGTCTGTCTGTCTGTCTGTCTGTCTGTCTGTCTGTATGTCTGTCTGTATGTCTGTCTGTATGTCTGTCTGTCTGTCTGTCTGTCTGTCTGTCTGTCTGTCTGTCTGTCTGTCTGTATGTCTGTCTGTATGTCTGTCTGTCTGTCTGTCTGTATGTCTGTATGTCTGTCTGTATGTCTGTCTGTATGTCTGTATGGTCAAAAAACTATGCCGCTCCCGCATCTAGCAAGGACTCCCTCCCCGAAGGCCCAACTTCCTGCCTTTATCCTAACACACTTACCACAATACAATGAATGGGCAAGAGGGGGGCAAAAACTGAGTTACACTAACAACAAATGAATACATCTCAATCAGGTAAATATACATCATAAAGGTATGTACCTAATATTTCATTGTGTACATTAATATTTCATATATTTACACAAATGTACATGGAGCTCGGTATGCTCAGTCTTTTACGCAAATATGTCCAAATCGGCTCTAACAAACCAGCCCCTAATTTTTGACTGCACTGAATGCACAACAATTACTTAATATTCAAACGTAGAGCCAATACACAACATTCTATACCAGAGCACTATTACAGTTCATAGTTATATACAAATATACAAGGTGCCATATAGGAAAATAGTCCATAGATCTCAGTCTGAGTTGAAGTGTAAAGGTGTTCAACTTCCAAAAATGTCAAAATGACATAAAAAAAAGTGAGAGTACGACATCAACGAATCAGAGGTGCACATGATTCTAAGATGGAGCACTGTGTGTGTGTGTGTGTGTCACTACGTCGCCTCAAGGACCAGACAGAGTTTATTGATAGGTCTCTGTAAGATATTGGTCTTAGTCTTAACCATGACGCTCTGGACAAGACCTTTGGCCCCTGGCAACGCCTCCACCACACGCCCCCATTAGCCAAGAGTTCCTTGGGGCGGTATCATCGACGATGACCACAACTGGACTGAAGTTTCTCTTAGTTATGTTCCACTTGTTCCGCTCCTGCATAAGTGGAAGATACTCCCTGATCCCATCTCTTCCAGAAGAGGTCACTGATATATTGTACTTGCTTCCATCTCCTTCGTGAGTATAGGTCGCTTCTCTGGAATAGTCCTGGTGGCAGGACTGGCTTAGCTTTCAGATGAAGCAGATGGTTCGGAGTCAGGGGTTCTAGATCATTAGGGTCATTTGTTACAGTAGTGATTGGTCTGTGGTTCATAAATCGCCTCAACTTCACACAATGCTGTCTTGCAAAGCCTCATCATCCAGTACTTGCTCTTTAAGGACTGAATAGAGGATATTTTTCACCAGTCGGATCAACCTCTCCCATACCCCCCCATGGTGGGCTCCAGAGGGAGGATTGAATGACCATGTCACTCCTTCCTTCAGTAATTCATTTTGAATCTTGTTGTGATCCAGCTCTTTCAGAGCTTCTCCTTCTTCTTCTCTGTGTGTTCCAACAAAGTTGGTGCCACTGTCTGTTCTGATACTTGTTACTGGACCCCTTCGACAGATGAACCTGCGCAGGCCATTGATGCAGGAATCAGTATCCAGATAACTAGCAACTTTTAGATGGACAGCTCGACTCACAAGGCAAGTAAAGATCACACCATACCGCTTCACATGAACGCGGCCTCGCCCTCATCTCTATGGGGCCGAAGTAATCTATGCCCACATGGGTGAAAGGCAGCAAATCAGGTGACACCCGATCTTGTGGAAGGTCGGCCATCTTCTGTTCTCCAGCTCTTGCTTGCATCCGCCTGCAGAAGGCACAGTTCTTAAGGATCTTCCTTGCGAAGAAGTTGGCACAGGGTATCCAATATCGCTGGCAAAGTCTAGAAAGCACGTGAGCTCTCCCAGAGGGGCCAACCTGCTCATGGATGTGGAGTAAGATCAGTCTGGAGATGTAGGAGTCTTTGGGCAGGATCATGGGATTCTTTAGTTCCGGTAGGCATAGCAGCTTTGCTTAATCTTCCTCCCACTCTCAGAATGCCATTGTCAATAATTGGATCAAGCTTACAGATTGAGCCGCTTCTCTTGGCACATTGTTTTCCTTTCACAACTAGTGCAATTTCTTGTTTAAAGTGCTGCCGTTGCTCAAATTGAATGATGACCTTTTCTGCTTCATCTAGGTCATCCACAGACAGACTTTCTTTTCCAAACGTCAGTTTGAACTTGATCAGATCAGAGTCTGACAAACTCACTGAAGGAACAAATTGTCCTTCAGTGAGTTTGTCAGACTCTGATCTGATCTTGGATCAGTTTGAGAGAGAATTTCCCTTTTCTGGCTTAACTGTAGAAGAAGTCTCTTCAGTTTCAGCATCCAGGCAACTGCTTTCTTCAAGCTGTTCCATGTTGAATAGTACTCAATCAGTTTGCTGGTTGGACTCTTTTCTTCCACACTTGTATTGTTTACGATTACGTCTTTTCTCACCTCTGGATCATCCGGAGGGATGGAGCCAAGCTCCTCTGGGGACTTTCAGCCATTGAGTTTCTGGTTTCTCCAGGAATTCTGGTCCTTTGCGCCATCTCTTTGAGTTCAGGAACATTTCAACATGTAATCCTCTTGAGGCATCATCGGCTGGGTTGTGTTTGGAGTTCAAATACCTCCACTCTTTTGCTTTAACATAGAAGTTGGACTTGACTGTTTGAATCCCCTCTTCATCGTACCTCTCACAGTTGTCTTCTGCAGTCTTTCGCAGTGCAAAGTTTGCACAACTTGGAGAGGATATAGCACCGAAAAGATGCACCGTCATTCTGTACTCCTCCAATCTTTTGTTAGTATCACCGTCCGGCCACCATAGGAATCGCAGGAAGTCTAAGTAATCTTCATCTTCAATCTTCATGAAAATTACATGGATGTCTGCCATCATGGCAATGTGCTCTTGCCGAAATCTTAGCAAGACTCCTATAAGCGTGTTTGCCAGGTCAAGGCCTTGAAGGAGTTCACTGTTAAGAGATGTACCTTTATAGGATGATGAACAGTCAAACACCACTCATATCGTTCCTTTGCGCTTATGGTGAATGCCATGGTGTGGTATGTACCATGCCTTGCCTTTCTCTCTGAGGAGCTGTTCTTGTGGTACCTTCTCGGCATAGCTTTTTGTGATCATCTCTTCCATGAAGCCTTTGTACTCTGCAGCGTAACCTTTGTCCCTCTTGAACATCTTGATAATATTTAGTGCCCGCTGCTTTGCCATGACACGATTGTTTGGCAGGACTACATCTTTGTTGCGAAAGGGTAACGGTAAGTAGTAGTGATGGTCTTTGAGGGTTATGGAGCTTGATACGATCTCCATAAACCTACGATCCTCAGCTGACATCTCACTTTTCTCTTCATACTCTCTCTCAAGGAAGTCATGGTTGTACTGATTTACAAGAAGAACCCCCAGGTCGGCCATTGAGATACGATTGTCCATCATCGTAGGATGCCCAGATTCTTCTGCCATGGTACAATTGTTAAGAGGACCGTTCATCACCCACCCAAAGAGGGTTTTCACTGCATACGGTCCGTTGCCTCGACTATTTATGATTTGCCAGGGTTCCATTGCCTTTGGAGCATTTACGCTAATCAGGAGTTCGACGTCAGCATCAATCTCCTTCAACTGAACCTCTTTCCGGTATGGCCACCTTTTGAGATCTTTCTGGGTGGGAATATTCTCCCTTGTCACTGGGATCTTATTCTGGGTGTAGACCTTTGGTAATGCAAGAAATGTGTCGCCTTCCACATCGCCAATCTCTAATCCAGATATCTCAAACCTCTTGGTAGGACTCTCTATTATTCATTCATTATTATTATTCGCCCCATTATTTCAATCTCACTGCCTTCAGCTTGCCTCATGAGTCTCTCCGTACAAAATGTTGCTGAGCTACCAGAATCGAGAAATGCATAGGTTAACGCAGACTTGCTTCCATTTGCCATCTTTACTTGAACTGGCACAATTGCAAGTGCACAATCTGCACCAGCCCCGGTATCTTCACCAGCTTCCAGTGAAACAAGAGCACTGCTGACGGTCTCCTCCCGCTTTACTGCTACACCCCTCGTATCTGCCTTCAGAGATCTAAATCTCTCTCTTCCTTCAATGTGCAGGATAGTGGGGTGCTTTCTTTGACAGATCATCCTTCTTTTACATTATTTGCTTAAGTGTCCTCTCATCAAACAGCCAAAACAAAGGCCTTTTGATCTCAGAAACTCAACCTTGGCTTCGTGTGGCTGTGCCTTCACCTGTTGGCAGTCGACCAAGAAATGCTCACCTGCGCAAAATACACATGAGATACTGGGAGCATCAGAAGGGTAGGTGCCTGGTTTCTTGACTTTGAATGTTTGTTCTTTTAGAGGGTTTTTCAGGGTCACTACTGCAGTGGCAAAGCTGCTTCCCCTACTCTTGGACTTGAACTGCTGTTTAAAGTCAGCTTCTGTTTTGGTTTAAAAACACTTTTTGTTGGTCAGGGGATCTTGAATATCTCCGTACAACGGATCCTGCAGTATTTTGGCCTGTTTTTCCATGAACATCACAAGGTCACTGAACTGAACTGGGCCCTCAGGTGGCTTCTCTCTAAAATATCGTAGACCTCCATTATTCCGTTAGTTTGTAGGGAAGTTTTGACATTATCAACTTTATGTTGGAGGGAAGATTAAGCTCTTCCATGTTCTGTAGGTCTTGCATTGCGTTACAGCAACCTCTAAGATAGAGTGCATAGCCACCCAGTCCCTTTCCATCATCCGGTTTGATGTTTGTCCAGTTCCATGCCTTTTCCATGTAATCAGTGGTGACTTTGATTTCATTGCCAAAGTGTTCCTTTAACAACCTCTTAGCCTCTGCATAGCCTCTTCTGGCTTCCATATGCAGACAACTACGGACCAGATCCTTGGGCTGACCAGAGGTATACTGTTCCAGGTAATAGAGCCTATCCTGGTGACAGCTTGTCTTATCTTCTACACCTTGCTCAAATGCAGAGGGTAGTGAGGTCTGCACAACGCCACTCACCGGCCTGCAACGGCAAACTACCTGCCCTCCAGGACACCTACACCACCCGCAATGCTGCAGGAAGGCCATAAAGATCATCAAGGACATCAGACCACCCGGTGTGACGGCATATTCAACGATGAATGGCCTAAAGTTTAGAGTTTGTGCTGTAGTACAAGGAGGTTAGCAATTTAATTCTGCCTTTGCATGACAGTAGAGAGGTTATCATGGCTGGTATTATGGCTGATACCCGCAGTGTTGATTATGTGTTGATTGCTAGACCTTGATGTTGGCTGCTGAAGGGTGTGGTTTATGACTGTTTTCTGAATAGGTTTTGATGGCTTTGTGGTTGGTTGTTGTAAAACTCTTTGTAGTGGGGTCTTTGGAACTGCACCTAATGCAGCAAACTCAACAGGTGATGGTTCAGGTTCCTCACAGACCACGGGTTCCTGGTTCTCAAAATAAGAGTTCATTCCATCTTCTTGGCTTAGTAAGTGGGCTGCCACAGCATTGGGATTGAGAAGTTGACTCAACACTCTCCAGGACCTTCAGTTTGGCATTATATGCTGCTATGTCAGTTTCCAGTGCCATTTTTTCCCTCCTAACATTCAGTTGAGCTTTCTGTTGTTCCAGTTGAGCTTTCTGTTGTTCCAGTTGAGCTTTCTGTTGTTCCAGTTGAGCTTTCTGTGGTTCCAGTTGAGCCTTCTCCAGTTCCAATGCATGCTTGTCCTGTAATGATGCTTGGCGAGCTAGTAGAGCTGCTCGTTCTGCCTCAGCTTTTAGGCGTGCAGAGGACACTGAGGAAGCAGTCTTAGAATACTTTGTTTTACTTGATGTGTTTGACACATTGGAAATGCTGTCGTGTGGTTCAATGAACGTTTGTGGCTCAATTTTATATTTTTTTCCATATTTCCACCTCTTTCAGGAAATGTTCATAAGTTCTCATTCTTGGTTGATAATAGTTAATGCTCTCATTTCCTGTTCCTCCTCTGTGACCAGCTCTAGCTCAGATTCATGAGCATTCTTAAAGTCATTGAGAACAGCATCAAATGCTTCAAGACTCTCATCCACAGTTTCAACGTTTCCTCCATCAACAAGAAGGGCTTTTATTTCATTCATTTTGCATGTACACACTCCAGATTTGCTTCTCCGGGCTGCCTAGAGTGAATTTAGATGCTCCTCTGCCCTCTCCAGTGGAGTCTTATTTGGGATTTCATCTCTAACAAACCCCAAGCCCAGTGGCTCTCACCCCCTCTGAGCACCCCCCCTGTCAGCCACCCTGATAGCCCTTCTGACAACCCCCCCACAACCACTGAGGACATACACAAGACACATATTGTTCTCTTTATGGACTCAAATGGGAAATATATATTTAGGCCCCCTCAGATCAGACCTATGCCCCTCCTGCCCACCCCATGCACCCCACCCCCACAAAGAGGGCCTCAACATGCAAGTCACACATACGCCCAGGTGGTGAGCGGGCAAACAGGCCCAACCCCCACTCTTACACTAGCCCAAGCCAATGGCATGTACCAGATGCTCAGCAGGCTCTGCTCACACTTACTGGCCTGCGGCCAAACCAAACGACCAACAACATTGGACACTTTATGGAACACAAAGCCTTCACTATACCATCCTGGAATATCCCAGGCCTGAGGTCATCTGCCTTTGGCCTAAAGAGCAGGAACCTGGACTTCACCAAAGAAATCGGTAATACAGACATTGTCATCCTGCAAGAAACCTGGTATAGAGGAGACGGACCCACTGGTTGCCCTCTAGGTTACAGAGAGCTGGTAGTCCCATCCACCAGACTACCAGGTGTGAAACAGGGAAGGGACTCAGGGGGTATGCTAATTTGGTATAGAGCAGACCTAACTCACTCCATTAAACTAACCAAAACAGGAACATTTTACATTTGGCTAGAAATTCAAAAGGAAAATATCTTAACAGAGAAAAATGTCCTCCTGTGTGCTACCTACGTGTATATCCCCCCACTAGAATCCCCATACTTTAATGAAGACAGCTTTTCCATCCTGGAGGAGGAAATCAATCATTTCCAGGCCCAGGGACATGTACTAGTCTGTGGCGACCTAAATGCCAGAACCGGACAAGAACCTGACACCCTCAGCACACAGGGGGACAAACACCTGCCTGCAGGTGACAGCATTCCCTCCCACATATGCCCCCCTAGGCACAACTATGACAACATAACCAACAAAAACGGGTCACAACTCCTGCAGCTCTGTCGCACGCTGGGTATGTACATAGTCAATGGTAGGCTTCGAGGGGACTCCTATGGTAGGTACACCTATAGCTCATCTCTTGGCAGTAGTACTGTAGACTACTTTATCACTGACCTCAACCCAGAGTCTCTCAGAGCGTTCACAGTCAGCCCACTGACACCCCCATCAGACCACAGCAAAATCACAGTCTACTTGAAAAGATCAAAACCAAAGGAACTGAGTAACATTAAGAAATGCTATAGATGGAAGGAATTCAGTTTGGAAACCTACCAAAAAACAATTAGGCAACAACAAATTCAATCCCTTTTAGACAATTTCCTGGGTAAAACGTTCCACTGTAATAGTGAAGGTGTTAACTTGGCAGTAGAAAATCTTAACAGTATATTTGACCTCTCAGCTTCCCTATCAAATCTAAAAATCTCAAATAGAAAATTGAAGAAAATGAACAACAATGACAAATGTTTTGATGAAGAATGCAAAAACCTAAGAAAGAAATTGAGAAACCTGTCTAACCAAAAACATAGAGACCCAGAAAACCTGAGTCTACGCCTTCACTATGGTGAATCACAAAAAAATACAGAAATACACTACGGAAAAAGAAGGAACAGCACGTCAGAAATCAGCAACAACAACACGAACAACACAAAAAAGTATCTATCCAAAATGGAGATGTATGGGTAAACCACTTCTCCAATATTTTTGGCTCTATAACAAAGAATAAAGAGCAAAAACATATACAGGATCAAAATCAAATCTTAGAATCAACTATTCAAGACTACCATAACCCATTGGATTCTCCAATTACCTTGCTACAGGACAAAATAAAAACCCTCCAACACCAAAAAGGCCGGTGGTGTTGATGGTATCCTTAATGCAATTATCAAATATACAGAGAACAAATTCCAATTGGCAATACTAAAACTCTTCAACATCATCCTTAGCTCTGGCATCTTCCCCAATATTTGGAACAAAGGACTGATCACCCCAATCCACAAAAGTGGAGCCAAATTTGACCCCAATAACTACCGTGGGATATGCGTCAACAGCAACCTTGGGAAAATCCTCTGCATTATCATGAACAGCAGACTCATACATTTCCTCAATGAAAACAATGTACTGAGCAAATGTCAAATTGGCTTTTTACCAAATTACTGTACAACAGAACATGTATTCACCCTGCACACCCTAATTGACAAACAAACAAACCAAAACAAAGGCAAAGTCTTCTCATGCTTTGTTGATAAAAAAAAAAAAAAAATGGCATGAGGGTCTGCTATACAAATTGATGAAAAGTGGTATTTGGGGTAAAAACATACAACATTATAAAATCCATGTACACAGACAACAAGTGTGCGGTTAAAATTGGCAAAAAACACACACATTTCTTCCCACGGGGCTGTGGGGTGAGACAGGGATGCAGCTTAAGCCCCACCCTCTTCAACATATATATCAATGAATTGGCGCGGGCACTAGAAAAGTCTGCAGCACCCGGCCTCACCCTACTAGAATCTGAAGTCAAATGTCTACTGTTTGCTGATGATCTGGTGCTTCTGTCACCAACCAATAGGGCCTACAGCAGCACCTAGATCTTCTGCACATATTCTGTCAGACCTGGGCCCTAACAGTAAATCTCAGTAAGACAAAAATAATGGTGTTCCAAAAAAGGTCCAGTCGCAAGGATCACAATTACAAATTCCATCTAGACACCATTGCCCTAGAGCACACAAAAAACTATACATACCTTGGCCTAAACATCAGCGCCACAGGTAACTTCCACAAAGCTGTGAACGATCTGAGAGACAAGGCAAGAAGGGAATTCTATGCCATCAAAAGGAACATCAAATTCAACATACCAATTAGGATTTGGCTAAAAATACTTGAATCAGTCATAGAGCCCATTGCCCTTCATGGCTGTGAGGTCTGGGGTCCGCTCACCAACCAAGACTTCACAAAATGGGACAAACAGCAAATTGAGACTACAGAATTCTGCAAAAATATCCTCCATGTACAACGTAGAACACCAAATAATGCATGCAGAGCAGAATTAGGCCGATACCCACTAATTATCAAAATCCAGAAAAGAGCCATTAAATTCTACACCACCTAAAGGAAGCGATTCCCAAACCCTCCATAACAAAGCCATCACCTACAGAGAGATGAACCAGGAGAAGAGTTCCCTAAGCAAGCTGATCCTGGGGCTCTGTTCACAAACACAAACACACCCCACAGAGCCCCAGGACAGCAGCACAATTAGACACAACCAAATCATGAGAAAACAAAAAGAGAATTACTTGACACATTGGAAAGAATTATCAAAAAAACTGTGCAAACTAGAATGCTATTTGGCCCTAACCAGAGAGTACACAGTGGCAGAATACCTGACCACTGTGACTGACTGAAGGAAAGATTTGACGATGTACAGACTCAGTGAGCATAGCCTTGCCATTGAGAAAGGCTGCCGTAGGCAGACATGGCTCTCATGAGAAGACAGGCTATGTGCTCACTGCCCACAAAATGAGGTGGAAACTGAGCTGCACTTCCTAACCTCCTGTCCAACGTATGACCATATTAGAGACACATATTTCCCTCAGATTACACAGATCCACAAAGAATACGAAAACAAACCCAATTTTGATGAACTCCCATATCTACTGGGTGAAATCCCACAGTGTGCCATCACAGCAGCAATATTTGTGACCTGTTGCCACAAGAAAAGGGCAACCAGTGAAGAACAAACACCATTGTAAATACAACCCATATTTATGTTTATTTATTTTCCTTGTGTCCTTTAACCATTTGTACATCGTTACAACACTGTAAATATACATAATATGACATTTGTAATGTCTTTATTGTTTTGAAACTTCTGTATGTGTAATGCTTACTGTTAATTTTTATTATTTATTTCACTTTTGTATATTAGCTACCTCACTTGCTTTGGCAATGTTAACACATGTTACCCATGCCAATAAAGCCCCTTGAAATTTAATTGAATTGAAAGAGAGAGACAGATCGAGTGAGACAGGCAGACAGAGAGAGAGAGAGACACAGAGTTCGAGTGAGAGAGATCGACAGACAGAGTGACAGAGACAGAATGAGAGAGACAGAGACAGAATGAGAGTCCCTTACCTTGTAGAGAGCGAAGGTGCGTACGCTGTAGGTAGCCAGCTCCACAGTATCCAACATGCTGACCTGTATCATACCATAGGTCTCTGTCCCTCTGACAGGCCAGTACTGGTCACACTTCACCTGGTAGAGGAGGAAGAACACAATCAGTCGGGTCCAGAGTTTGACCTCATGCTTCTCTAAATATCATACACTGGAGTTTGGGAGTCTTTCCTAGGGAAAACTCCTGGCCCAATGCACAACAATGTGGTACGTTGGTGAGACAGGGTATAAAGGCATCGCAGTAACAGATAATATTGCCCAATATCTCTCCAAAGCCTCATGGAGCCTCAGCAGCTCCACTGTCCCTCAATGGAACAGGCGGAACATTCTATCCAGACAGACTGTTTTATT
>NC_056438.1:77918276-77938276 GCF_018296145.1 Oncorhynchus tshawytscha | reverse complement strand
CATTGTGTCTCTCAGTTCAGACAGAGATCATTGTGTCTCTCAGTCCAGAGGATGTAAACAACAAGCCAGACACCTCTATCCTCCATCTCTGTTCCCACACTGCCACAAACAGACCCCCTCAGAGACACACGTCACCACACCCCCCTAGTGTTTGAGTGACTGAAGCCTCCTCTGTCAGACTCTGAGTCACACGGATGCTGTTCTATCTATCTGTTTTACATGTCCTCTGTCCTTTATTAACTCTGTCTGTTTTACATGTCCTCTATTATCTCTGGCTGTTTTACATGTCTTCTGTTCTCTATTATCTCTGTCTGTTTTACATGTCCTCTATTATCTCTGGCTGTTTTACATGTCTTCTGTTCTCTATTATCTCTGTCTGTTTTACATCTCCTCTGTCCTCTATTATCTCTGTCTGTTTTACATGTCCTCTGTTATCTCTGTCTCTCCTATCTTCTATCTGACATTCACCTCTACAGCCTCATTATCTGTCTCTGTCTGTTTTACATGTCCTCTGTTATCTCTGTCTCTCCTATTTTCTATCTGACATTCACCTCTACAGCCTCATTATCTGTCTCTGTCTGTTTTACATGTCCTCTGTTATCTCTGTCTCTCCTATCTTCTATCTGACATTCACCTCTACAGCCTCATTATCTGTCTCTGTCTGTTTTACATGTCCTCTGTTATCTCTGTCTCTCCTATTTTCTATCTGACATTCACCTCTACAGCCTCATTATCTGTCTCTGTCTGTTTTTACATGTCCTCTATTATCTCTGTCTGTTTTGCATGTCTTCTATTATCTCAGTCTGGAAGCATCTCTCTACTGCACAGGCACAGAACCGGAGTAATGTTCTTTCTACGGCATCACAACTGATGCAGGCCAGCAGGGTGGATGTCAGGACTGTGTCTGAGACAGGGTAGGGTATCTCTGTCACAGCTGATGCAGGCCAGCAGGGTGGATGTCAGGACTGTGTCTGAGACAGGGTAGGGTATCTCTGTCACAGCTGACTCATGGTAACAAAAAATAAAATCAGATGGCCTTAGAACTCTGATCCTAGAAGAGCAGAAGGGACGTTGTTGACTACAGGACTTGTCATGTGATCTGGGCCAGGTCAAGGTCAGGGTATTATATAGGAAGTTCAAGGAGTCAGAAAGAGCCTGCTCTGTCAACATTATGTAAAGCATGACAGTATGGGGAGGGGGGCTGTTAGGACTGACAGCGGTCCAAAGGCCTGAGGAGTGACTCATAGATCAGGTCTTCAAAGTAAGACAAACAATGGACAACAACAATAACAAGACAGCCATATTGCTATACTGTTACAGGAGTACAGCAAGAGGGACATCTCCTGGAAGTGATGGTCGTACCGTGAGACCTGCGGTGTGTACTACAGTACACGTGGCCAGAGTCATTGTACTCACACGTGACTTCTCCTCTAGTCGTGTCATCATGACGATAGTGTGAGCCCTCTGCTCCCACACCATCCTCCAGAAGTCACTGAGGGTCTCGGGAAGAGGGCCCTGCGTAGCGATGTAGGCATTCTGTTTCCTGTAGCCGTCTATGTAGTTGGCGTTGATGTAGTCACTACCAGGAACAGCTGAGAGAGAGAGAGGGCATGGAGGGAGGGGAGAGGGCATGGAGGGAGGGAGGGGAGAGGACATGGGGAGAGGGCATGGAGGGAAGGGAGAGGGCATTGAGGGAGGGGAGAGGGCATGGAGGGAGGGGGAGGGGGAGGGAAGGGAGAGGGCATGGAGGGAAGGGAGAGGGCATGGAGGGAGGGGAGAGGGCATGGAGGGAGGGGAGAGGGCATGGAGGGAGGGGAGAGGGCATGGAGGGAGGGGAGAGGGCATGGAGGGAGGGGAGAGGGCATGGAGGGAGGGGAGAGGGCATGGAGGGAGGGGAGAGGGCATGGAGGGAGGGGAGAGGGCATGAGATACAGAATAATTGAGATACCGTATTTCCAGAGAAGTTGAGGTGACTGAGTGGCTGTTGGAGCTTCAAACATTCATGATATACAGTGTGTACCTTTTACTACAGAGGTGAATGAAGGATGCCATGTTATACCGCTGTCAGAGTCTGACAGTGAGTGAATGGTGTCTGAAAAGTCTATTGAGAGGTTATAAACTAGGCTGAGGAGCTACTCACCATCAACAGACGTCAGGACGACTCTGGAGTGGTCGTATGAGATGACATTAGCATAGCGGTTCTTTGGTTTGTTCACCTCCATGTTGGAATTCTCCCAGGTGAACTGCTGGGCAGGATCTATGGACTGATGGAGAGAGGAGAGAGAGAGAGAGAGAGAGAGAGAGAGAGAGAGAGAGAGAGAGGGAGAGAGAGGGGAGAGAGGAGAGAGAGGAGAGAGAGAGGAGAGAGAGAGAGAGAGAGAGAGAGAGAGAGAGAGAGGGAGAGAGAGAGAGAGAGAGAGAGAGAGAGAGAGAGAGAGAGAGAGAGAGAGAGAGAGAGAGAGAGAGAGAGAGGAGAGAGAGAGAGAGAGAGAGAGGGAGAGAGAGAGGAGAGAACAGAGAGGAGAGAGGAAGGGAAAGAGGGAGGGAGGAAGAGAGAGCGTAAAGAAAGAGAGATTGAGATGACAGGGAGAGAGAGATGGAGATGGACAGAGAGAGAGAGATGGAGATGGACAGAGAGAGAGATAGAGAGAGAGAGAGAGATGGACAGAGAGAGAGATGGACAGAGAGAGAGAGAGATGGACAGAGAGAGAAAGAGAGAGATGGACAGAGAGGGAGAGAGAGAGAGAGAGATGGACAGAGAGAGAGAGAGAGATGGACAGAGAGAGAGAGAGAGAGAGAGAGATGGACAGAGAGATGGAGAGAGAAGAGAGAGATGGACAGAGAGAGATAGAGAGAGAGAGAGATGGACAGAGAGAGAGATGGACAGAGAGAGAAAGAGAGAGATGGACAGAGAGGGAGAGAGAGAGAGGTGGACAGAGAGAGAGAGAGAGAGAGAGATGAGAGAGAGAGAGAGAGATGGACAGAGAGGGAGAGAGAGAGAGGTGGACAGAGAGAGAGAGAGAGAGAGAGATGGACAGAGAGAGAGATGGAGAGAGAAAGAGAGAGATGGACAGAGAGAGAGATAGAGAGAGAGAGATGGACAGAGAGAGAGAGATGGACAGAGAGAGAGAGAGAGATGGACAGAGAGGGAGAGAGAGAGAGGTGGACAGAGAGAGAGAGAGAGAGAGAGAGAGAGAGATGGACAGAGAGAGAGAGAGAGATGGACAGAGAGAGAGAGAGAGAGAGAGAGAGAGAGAGAGATGGACAGAGAGAGAGATGGACAGAGAGAGAAAGAGAGAGATGGAGAGGGAGAGAGAGAGAGGTGGACAGAGAGGAGAGAGAGAGAGAGATGGACAGAGAGAGAGAGAGATGGACAGAGAGGAGAGAGAGAGAGAGAGAGATGGACAGAGAGAGAGAGAGAGAGAGAGAGAGGTGGAGAGAGAGAGAGAGAGGTGGACAGAGAGAGAGATGGACAGAGAGAGAGAGAGAGAGAGGTGGACAGAGAGAGAGAGAGAGAGAGAGAGATGGACAGAGAGAGAGATGGACAGAGAGAGATGGAGAGAGAGAGATGGACAGAGAGAGAGAGAGAGAGATGGACAGAGAGAGAGAGAGAGAGAGAGGGAAAGAGACATTAAGTTCTCAGGCTATCACAGAGGGTAGGTTATACATCACCAGGTATTCCAAGATAAATAAAGGCAGTCAAGCTACAGGCTCCTCAGCCACTCCCCCGGGGCGGCCATATTGAGTTACTACCGTTGCTGACTTCACAGTAAGTAAAAATACATTAATTAATTTTAAAAAACTTCTTTAACCTTCTCTCTCTCTCTTGCTGTCGCCCTCTTTCTCTATCTCTCTCCATCTACCCTTTCCTCCCACCCTCTATTGATGTCTGGGTGATACAGCGACAGCCTCCCCCCGCCACTCGATAATGTCACAACAGTCGCTCGTTGTTGTGCATTGATCCAACAGGCTCACACCGGCACCATGTCCATCAATCACCCAGCTGTTCACCTTCCCTCCGACTCCGGGTTAGGACTAACCTACTGCATCAGTCCATTAGTCTTACTACAAAGACCTGTCTATTACCTTCCCATAGTTGAATTACCAGTAAGGCCACTTCTGTTTAAGTGGCCCAGAGACATTACCACCACGAGGACTAATCTGTTACTCCCAAATCAAATTGAAGGAGGGTCTTTCTAGGATGTGGTTGCAAAATATTAGCGCAAAAAAAAAATGAAAAAAAAAGTGATACATATTTCATGTCAATCAGACCGAACAGGAGATTCTAATTGAGATTCTAATTGAGATTCTAATTGAGATTCTAAATGAGATTCTAATTGAGATTCTAAATGAGATTCTAAATGAGATTCTAATTGAGATTCTAATTGAGATTCTAAATGAGATTCTAATTGAGATGCTAATTGAGATTCTAATTGAGATTCTAAATGAGATTCTAATTGAGATTCTAAATGAGATTCTAATTGAGATTCTAATTGAGATTCTAAATGAGATTCTAAATGAGATTCTAAATGAGATTCTAATTGAGATTCTAAATGAGATTCTAATTGAGATGCTAATTGAGATTCTAATTGAGATTCTAAATGAGATTCTAAATGAGATTCTAAATGAGATTCTAATTGAGATTCTAAATGAGATTCTAAATGAGATTCTAATTGAGATTCTAATTGAGATTCTAAATGAGATTCTAATTGAGATTCTAAATAAGATTCTAAATGAGATTCTAAATGAGATTCTAATTGAGATTCTAAATGAGATTCTAATTGAGATTCTAAATGAGATTCTAATTGAGATTCTAAATGAGATTCTAATTGAGATTCTAATTGAGATTCTAAATGAGATTCTAATTGAGATTCTAATTGAGATTCTAATTGAGATTCTAAATGAGATTCTAATTGAGATTCTAATTGAGATTCTAAATGAGATTCTAATTGAGATTCTAATTGAGATTCTAATTTAGATAGTTCATCCAAGCTGTATCACAACCGGCCCTGATTGGGAGTCCCATAGGGCAGCGCACAATTGGCCCCAGCGTCGTCCAGGGTTAGGGCCGGGGTAGGCCGTCATTGTAAATAAGAATTTGTCTTATTTGACTTGCCTAGTTAAATAAAGGTTTAATAAAATACAATTTAAATTCAGGAATTAATAATACTATTCTGGGAATAGTAGAAGGTGCAAGCTGATTGGACACCGTAGAAGTGTTTCTGACAGAATCAGGATATGGGTCTTTCTATAAATCTAGAATCAGGATATGTGTCTTCCTATAAATCTAGAATCAGGAAACGGGTCTTTCTATAAATCTAGAATCAGGATATGGGTCTGTCTATAAATCTAGAATCAGGATATGGGTCTTCCTATAAATCTAGAATCAGGATATGGGTCTTTCTATAAATACAGAATCAGGATATGGGTCTTCCTATAAATATAGAATCAGGATATGGGTATTTCTATAAATAAAGAATCAGGATATGGGTGTTTCTATAAATAAAGAATCAGGATATGGGTCTTTCAATAAATCTAGAATCAGGATATGGGTCTTTCTATATATCTGGAATCAGGATATGGGTCTTTCTATAAATCTAGAATCAGGATATGGGTGTTTCTATAAATAAAGAATCCAGATATGGGTCTTTCTATAAATCTAGAATCAGGATATGGGTCTTTCTATAAATCTAGAATCAGGATATCGGTTTTTCTATAAATCTAGAATCAGGATACGGGTCTTCCTATAAATCTAGAATCAGGATATGGGTCTTCCTATAAATATAGAATCAGGATATGGGTGTTTCTATAAATAAAGAATAAGGATATGGGTGTTTCTATTCATAAAGAATCAGGATATGGGTGTTTCTATAAATAAAGAATAAGGATATGGGTGTTTCTATAAATAACGAATCAGGATATGGGTGTTTCTATAAATAAAGAATCAGGATATGGGTGTTTCTATAAATAACGAATCAGGATATGGGTGTTTCTATAAATAAAGAATAAGGATATGGGTGTTTCTATTCATAAAGAATCAGGATATGGGTGTTTCTATAAATAAAGAATAAGGATATGGGTGTTTCTATAAATAACGAATCAGGATATGGGTGTTTCTATAAATAAAGAATCAGGATATGGGTGTTTCTATAAATAAAGAGGCCAATGTGTGACATTGAGACCAACATTTCAAAATGATTTGAAACCAAAAATAACAATTATTTTCAATGCAGTTCCACATGTGTACTTAGAGGAAAATATGCAAATTGACCGATAACTCCACCTATACAACACAGGTCTAGGACTATACATCCTTTACAACAACACAGGTCTAGGACTATACATCCTATACAACAACACAGGTCTAGGACTATACATCCTATACAACAACACAGGTCTAGGACTATACATCCTATACAACAACACAGGTCTAGGACTATACATCCTATACAACAACACAGGTCTAGGACTATACATCCTATACAACAACACAGGCCTAGGACTATACATCCTATACAACAGGACTATACATCCTATACATCAACACAGTTCTAGGACTACACAACCTATACAACAACACAGGTCTAGGACTATACATCCTATACAACAACACAGGTCTAGGACTATACAACCTATACAACAACACGGGTCTAGGACTATACATTGACTCTGTACCGGTACCCCCTGTATATAGCCTCCACATTGACTCTGTACCGGTACCCCCTGTTTATAGCCTCCACATTGACTCTGTACCGGTACCCCCTGTTTATAGCCTCCGCATTGACTCTGTACCGGTACCCCCTGTATATAGCCTCCACATTGACTCTGTACCGGTACCCCCTGTTTATAGCCTCCACATTGACTCTGTACCATAAAACCCTGTATATAGCCTCCACATTGACTCTGTACCGGTACCCCCTGTATATAGCCTCCACATTGACTCTGTACCGGTACCCCCTGTTTATAGCCTCCGCATTGACTCTGTACCGGTACCCCCTGTATATAGCCTCCACATTGACTCTGTACCGGTACCCCCTGTATATAGCCTCCACATTGACTCTGTACCGGTACCCCCTGTATATAACTTCCACATTGACTCCGTACCGTAATATCCTGTATATAGCCTCCACATTGACTCTGTACCGTAATACCCTCTATATAGCCTCCACATTGACTCTGTACCAGTACCCCCTGTATATACCCTCCACATTGACTCTGTACCGTAATACCCTGTATATAGCCTCCACATTGACTCTGTACCGTAATATCCTGTATATAGCCTCCACATTGACTCTGTACCAGTACCCCCTGTATATAGCCTCCACATTGACTCTGTACCGGTACCCCCTGTATATAGCCTCCACATTGACTCTGTACGGGTACCCCCTGTATATAGCCTCCACATTGACTCAGGACCGTAACACCCTGTATATAGCCTCCACATTGACTCTGTACCTTAACACCCTGTATATAGCCTCCACATTGACTCTGTACCATAACACCCTGTATATAGCCTCCCACACTCTGACTGTACCATAACACCCTGTATATAGCCTCCACATTGACTCTGTACCGTAACACCCTGTATGTAGCCTCCACATTGACTCTGTACCGTAATACCCTGTATATAGCCTCCACATTGACTCTGTACCGTAACACCCTGTATATAGGCCCCACATTGACTCTGTACCGTAACACCCTGTATATAGGCCCCACATTGACTCTGTACCGTAACACCTTGTATATAGGCCCCACATTGACTCTGTACCGTAACACCCTGTATATAGCCTCCACATTGACTCTGTACCGGTACCCCCTGTATATAGCCTCCACATTGACTCTGTACCTTAATACCCTGTATATAGCCTCCACATTGACTCTGTACCAGTACCCCCTGTATATAGCCTCCACATTGACTCTGTACCGTAATACCCTGTATATAGCCTCCACCTTGACTCTGTACCGGTACCCCCTGTATATAGCCTCCACATTGACTCAGTACCGTAACACCCTGTATATAGCCTCCACATTGACTCTGTACCGTAACACCCTGTATATAGCCTCCACATTGACTCTGTACCGGTACCCCCTGTATATAGCCTCCATATTGACTCTGTACCATAACACCCTGTATATAGCCTCCACACGGACTCTGTACCGTAACACCCTGTATGTAGCCTCCACATTGACTCTGTACCGTAATACCCTGTATATAGCCTCCACATTGACTCTGTACCGTAACACCCTGTATATAGGCCCCACATTGACTCTGTACCGTAACACCCTGTATATAGGCCCCACATTGACTCTGTACCGTAACACCTTGTATATAGGCCCCACATTGACTCTGTACCGTAACACCCTGTATATAGCCTCCACACTGACTCTGTACAGTAACACCCTGTATATAGCCTCCACACTGACTCTGTACCGTAATACCCTGTATATAGCCTCCACACTGACTCTGTACCGTAACACCCTGTATATAGCCTCCACATTGACTCTGTACCGGTACCCCCTGTATATAGCCTCCACATTGACTCTGTACCTTAATACCCTGTATATAGCCTCCACATTGACTCTGTACCAATACCCCCTGTATATAGCCTCCACATTGACTCTGTACCGTAATACCCTGTATATAGCCTCCACCTTGACTCTGTACCGGTACCCCCTGTATATAGCCTCCACATTGACTCTGTACCCGTAATACCCTGTATATAGCCTCCACATTGACTCTGTACCGTAACACCCTGTATATAGGCCCCACATTGACTCTGTACCGTAACACCCTGTATATAGCCTCCACACTGACTCTGTACCGTAATACCCTGTATATAACCTCCACATTGACTCTGTACCGTAACACCCTGTATATAGTCTCCACATTGACTCTGTACCGTAATACCCTGTATATAACCTCCACATTGACTCTGTACCGGTACCCCCTGTATATAGCCTCCATATTGGCTCTGTACCATAACACCCTGTATATAGCCTCCACACTGACTCTGTACCGTAACACCCTGTATATAGCCTCCACATTGACTCTGTACCGGTACCCCCTGTATATAGCCTCCACATTGACTCTGTACCAGTACCCCTGTATATAGCCTCCACATTGACTCTGTACCGTAATACCCTGTATATAGCCTCCACATTGACTCTGTACCGTAACACCCTGTATATAGCCTCCACACTGACTCTGTACCGTAACACCCTGTATATAGGCCCCACATTGACTCTGTACCGTAACACCCTGTATATAGCCTCCACACTGACTCTGTACCGTAATACCCTGTATATAACCTCCAAATTGACTCTGTACCGGTACCCCCTGTATATAGCCTCCACATTGACTCTGTACCGTAACACCCTGTATATAGCCTCCACACTGACTCTGTACCGTAACACCCTGTATATAGGCCCCACATTGACTCTGTACCGTAACACCCTGTATATAGCCTCCACACTGACTCTGTACCGTAACACCCTGTATATAGGCCCCACATTGACTCTCTACCGTAACACCCTGTATATAGGCCCCACATTGACTCTGTACCGTAACACCTTGTATATAGGCCCCACATTGACTCTGTACCGTAACACCCTGTATATAGCCTCCACACTGACTCTGTACCGTAATACCCTGTATATAACCTCCACATTGACTGTGTACCGTAACACCCTGTATATAGCCTCCACACTGACTCTGTACCGTAATACCCTGTATATAACCTCCACATTGACTCTGTACCATAACACCCTGCATATAGTCTCCACATTGACTCTGTACCGTAATACCCTGTATATAACCTCCACATTGACTCTGTACCGTAACACTCTGTATATAGCCTCCACACTGACTCTGTACCGTAATACCCTGTATATAACCTCCACATTGACTCTGTACCAGTACCCCCTGTATATAGCCTCCACATTGACTCTGTACCGTAATACCCTGTATATAACCTCCACATTGACTCTGTACCAGTACCCCCTGTATATAGCCTCCACATTGACTCTGTACCAGTACCCCTTGTTTATAGCCTCCACATTGACTCTGTACCAGTACCCCCTGTATATAGCCTCCACATTGACTCTGTACCGGTACCCCTTGTATATAGCCTCCACACTGACTCTGTACCGGTACCCCCTGTATATAGCCTCCACATTGACTCAGTACCGTAACACCCTGTATATAGCCTCCACATTGACTCTGTACCGTAATACCCTGTATATAACCTCCACATTGACTCTGTACCGTAACACCCTGTATATAGCCTCCACACTGACTCTGTACCGTAATACCCTGTATATAACCTCCACACTGACTCTGTACTAGTACCCCCTGTATATAGCCTCCACATTGACTCTGTACCGTAACACCCTGTATATAGCCTCCACACTGACTCTGTACCGTAATACCCTGTATATAACCTCCTCATTGACTCAGTACCATAACACCCTGTATATAGCCTCCACATTGACTCTGTACCGTAATACCCTGTATACAACCTCCACATTGACTCTGTACCGTAATACCCTGTATATAACCTCCACATTGACTCTGTACCGTAATACCCTGTATATAGCTTCCACATTGTTATTTTATTGTTGCTCTCTTTTGTTCTTTTTATCTTTTAATTGAGTTAATTTAGTAAAAAAATTCTTAACTCAAATTTTTCTTAAAACTGTATTGTTGGTTAAGGGCTTGTAAGTAAGCATTTCAAGGTAAGGCCTACACCTGTTGTATTCGGCACGTGACAAAAAGCAGGCATGCCTACCGGTAAATAAAGCCTGACTAATCAGCCTAAAACACAAACAGGTGAAACCAATAAACAGAAAAGATCAGTGGCAGCTAGTAGGCCGGTGACGACGAGCGCCACCGGAACAGGAAGGGGAGCCACCTTCGGTAGGAGTCGTGACATAATGTGTATACTGTAATACTCTGTCTCCTCCCATTCTAATGCGTATACTGTAATACTCTGTCTCCTCCCATTCTAATGTGTATACTGAAATACTCTGTCTCCTCCCATTCTAATGTGTATACTGAAATACTCTGTCTCCTCCCATTCTAATGTGTATACTGTAATACTCTGTCTCCTCCCATTCTAATGCTTTTGTTCTTTATACTGTAAAGTTACTCTGTCTCCTCCCATTCTAATGCGTATACTGTAATACTCTGTCTCCTCCCATTCTAATGTGTATACTGAAATACTCTGTCTCCTCCCATTCTAATGCGTATACTGTAATACTCTGTCTCCTCCCATTCTAATGTGTATACTGTAATACTCTGTCTCCTCCCATTCTAATGTGTATACTGAAATACTCTGTCTCCTCCCATTCTAATGTGTATACTGAAATACTCTGTCTCCTCCCATTCTAATGTGTATACTGAAATACTCTGTCTCCTCCCATTCTAATGCGTATACTGAAATACTCTGTCTCCTCCCATTCTAATGCGTATACGGAAATATAACAAAGTGAGTCTGTTACGGAGTTGAGGTGTAAACAGCCCGGGAGTGAGAGATGATTTACATGGAATCACTGACGAGCACCACAACACAGCCAGCTTGTCTGTCAGCCGCCTACCTGCCTGTTCGTTAAGGAACATTTTCCCTTTGCAGTCAAAACATGTCACGGACGTTCAACACGTTTTGAGAAAACAGCGGAGAGCGGGCATGCTAGACGGACAACTTGTTGTAAACAAGAGAGACAGCGCCAAGCCAGTACAACTCTCTCTGACACCCTGAAGAGGAGAGGAGGGAGGAGGAGAGAGAAGGAGAGGAGAGGGAGGAGAGGTGAGGGGAGGAGAGGGGAGGAGAGAGAAGGAGAGGAGGAAAGAGAAGGAGAGGAGGAGGAGAAGGAGGAGGAGGAGAAGGAGAGGAGAGAGGGAGGAGAGGTGAGGGGAGGAGAGGAGGGAGGGAGGAAGGGAAGGAGAGGAGAGGGAGGGGGGGGAGAGAGAAGGAGAGGAGAGGAGGAGAGAGAAGGAGAGGAGGGGGAGGAGAGAGAAGGAAGGGAGGAGAGGTGAGGGGAGGAGAGAGAAGGAGAGGAGAGGAGGAGAAGGAGAGGAGGAGAGAGAAGGAGAGGAGAGGTGAGGAGGAGAGAGAAGGTGAGGAGTAGAGGAGAGGAGAGGAGGGGAGAGAAGGAGAGGAGAGGTGAGGAGGAGAGGAGAAGAGAGGAGGAGAGCATTCGATGTAGATAATGATAGAACTATAAGTGCAGGCTAGACGGCAGGAGATCTCTTCCACAGGGAGAAAACAGCCTGTCTGGCTGAGATGGAGTCTGTGCAGATACACTTTATGATTGACATACTATGCTCATTATAGCAAGAGTACCGTACACTGTCTGAAGCAAGCATCAGCCTGCCAATCATCCCTACAGTCCTATACTACTATACCGAGGAATCAGCCAGTTACAACTATAGACAGACAGACATTCTCTATATTGGGCTCCCGAGTGGCGCAGCAGTCTAAGGCACTACATCTCAGTGCTAGAGGCGTCACTAAAGTCCCTGTATCACATCCGGCCGTGATTGGGAGTCCCACAGGGCGGCGCACAATTGGCGCCAGCATCGTCCGGGTTTGGCCGTCGTATGGCTGTCGTATGGCCGTCGTATGGCTGTCGTATGTATGGCTGTCGTATGGCTGTATGGCTGTCGTATGTATGGGCTGTCGTATGGCCGTATGGCTGTCGTATGGCTGTCGTATGGCCGTCGTATGGCCGTCGTATGGCCGTCGTATGGCCGGCCGACGTATGGGACCGACGTATGGCCGTCGTATGGCCGTATGGCCGACGTTGGCCGTCGTATGGCCGACGTTTGGCGACGTATGGCCGACGTTTGGCCGTCGTTGTAAAATACGAATTTCTTCCTAACTGACTTGCCTAGTTAAATAAAAAAATCCTGTCACCAAGAGATATCCATTCCTCTAAGAATACAAACTAGAATTGTGTTGTTGATGAATGTTAGGAGGAGAGTTAGCCTAACTTTGTGCATGTAGGATTCTGAGCCAACACAACCTATACTACCCAGGATCAGCCAGTCTAAACCATCTAGACTGACCCTGTATGGAGTGGGTTATCATTCAGTCTAAACCATCTAGACTGACCCTGTATGGAGTGGTTATCATTCAGTCTAAACCATCTAGACTGACCCTGTATGGAGTGGGTTATCATTCAGTCTAAACCATCTAGACTGACCCTGTATGGAGTGGGTTATCATTCAGTCTAAACCATCTAGACTGACCCTGTATGGAGTGGGTTATCATTCAGTCTAAACCATCTAGACTGACCCTGTATGGAGTGGGTTATCATTCAGTCTAAACCATCTAGACTGACCCTGTATGGAGTGGGTTATCATTCAGTCTAAACCATCTAGACTGACCCTGTATGAGGTGTACTAATGATGTAGTGCACTAATGATGTAGTGTACTAATGATATAGTGTACTAATGATGTAGTGCACTAATGATGTAGCGTACTAATGATGTAGTGCACTAATGATGTAGTGTACTAATGATGTAGTGCACTAATGATGTAGTGCACTAATGATGTAGTGTACTAATGATGTAGTGCACTAATGATGTAGTGCACTAATGATGTAGTGTACTAATGATATAGTGTACTAATGTTGTAGTGCACTAATGATATAGTGTACTAATGATGTGTACTAATGATGTAGTGTACTAATGAATGATAATGATGTAGTGCACTAATGATGTAGTGTACTAATGATGTAGTGCACTAATGATGTAGTGCACTAATGATGTAGTGTACTAATGATATAGTGTACTAATGTTGTAGTGCACTAATGATATAGTGTACTAATGATGTAGTGTACTAATGATATAGTGTACTAATGTTGTAGTGCAGTAATGATATAGTGTACTAATGATGTAGTGTACTAATGATGTAGTGTCCGTTTGTCTCTAGAAGATTCTCCCATGCATGATGAGAGAACCGGGCCGGCAGACAGCACCGGGACAGGAACAGCCAGGGCCTATCCAGACTATGTACCCAGGGGGAGGGAAGTACACAGCGGGAACAGCCAGGGCCTATCCAGACTATGTACCCAGGGGGAGGGAAGTACACAGCGGGAACAGCCAGGGCCTATCCAGACTATGTACCCAGGGGGAGGGAAGTACACAGCGGGAACAGCCAGGGCCTATCCAGACTATGTACCCAGTGGGAGAGTAGTACACAGCGGGAACAGCCGGCGAACGTGACAAACCGGCCGAGTGGCGCCACGCTGTCTCCCATGGCACTGCCGTGGACGCGTGGGCACACACACACACGCGCCATCTGTGCCACAAGGGAGGGGGTCTTCCCTGACTAGAGGAACATAGGGGACAGACATGACTGACTTGAGGCTGCCTCCCAAAATGGCACCCATTCCTTATATAGTGCACTACTTGGGGAATAGGGTGTTATTTGTGACGGAATATCTTCCCTTCTTTCCCTCTCCGTTCCCCTGTCTCTATCCCAGTCCCTCTCTATCCCAGTCCCTCTCTATCCCAGTCCCTCTCTATCCCAGTCCCTCTCTATCCCAGTCCCTCTCTATCCCAGTCCCTCTCTATCCCAGTCCCTCTCTATCCCAGTCCCTCCCTATCCCAGTCCCTCTCTATCCCAGTCCCTCTCTGTTCCTCTGTCTCCATATAGGCTTACCTTTCTGAAAAATAGGCCACTTTAAATGCAAATGTCTAAATCCCCTCTTTTTATTTGGAAGCGGGAGTCACTGACGACCGATAATCCCCGAGTGTCACAGGAGAGACTGACATTCTTCTGAGAGAGGACACACTCTAGCGTTGAGGTGAACGAGTAGCTCACAGCCTGTGGGGCTATTATGAGAAACCGTTACAGACAGCTGAACTGGTGTCCAAGGCTAAGGCGGCAATCTTACCTCGTACTCCTGCGAGAAGCGCAGGCCATCGTTGGCCTTTAGCCTGTCTATGTGGTCCGCCAGATCACACACAGTGATGGGAGGGTGCTCTCTCATTCCTGATGAGACAGGAGAGGAAGAGGGGGAGGAAAAAGAGAGAGAGAGAGAGCGAGAGAGAGAGAGAGAAGAGTTAGACACTGCTGTGAGCAAACGTTACCATACAAACACATACTGGTTCAACCACAGGGATAGATGACACTGGGAGAGACCATGGGAGTGCATCGTGTTCGACAATGCATGAAGACAGACACAGAGAGAGAGAGAGAGAGAGAGAGACAGAGAGAGAGAGAGGGCTGGTTAGAGAGAGAGACAGAGAGAGAGAGAGAGAGAGAGAGAGAAAAGGAGAGAGAGAAAAGAGAGAGAGAGAGAGAGAGAAGAGAGAGAGAGAAAAGGCTGAGAGAGAGAGAGAGAGAGAGAGAGAGAAAGAGAGAGAGAGAGGGCTGGAGAGACAGAGAGAGAGAGAGAGAGAGAGAGAGAGAGAGAGCTGAGAGAGAGAGAGAGAGAGAGAGAGAGAGAGAGAAGAGAAAAGGCTGAGCGAGAGAGCTGAGAGCTGACACAGGTCTGTGACGTCGTCGTGCTGGGTGGAGCAGAGAAAGGCGTGGCCGTGAGGCAGTGATAACATCACATCATGAGTGACTGGACTGAGCATGCTCCATGTGGAAACAGACATGTCCCTGACCTCACAAAACTACTGTAAGTTGGTGACAACAGACACATCCCTGACCTCACAAAACTACTGTAAGTTAGTGACAGTAGACACGTCCCTGACCTCACAAAACTACTGTAAGTTAGTGACAGTAGACACGTCCCTGACCTCAGAAAACTACTGTAAGTTGGTGACAACAGACACATCCCTGACCTCAGAAAACTACTGTAAGTTGGTGACAGCAGACAAGTCCCTGACCTTACAAAACTACTGTAAGTTGGTGACAACCGACACGTTCCTGACCTCACAAAACTACTGTAAATTGGTGACAACAGACACATCCCTGACCTCACAAAACTACTGTAAATTGGTGACAACAGACACATCCATGACCTCGCAAAACTACTGTAAGTTGGTGACAGCAGACACGTCCCTGTGCACTACTTCTGGCCAGAGCACAGCTTATTCCCTATTTTGGTCAAAAGTTGTTGAAGATATGAAAAATCAGTAGACCGGTGGGATCCAGACAGAAAACAGCCAGAAGTCTCACCACATCAGTCACACTGTCACTTCACCACAGCTTTAAACTCCCCGTCGGTCACCAGCAAACTTATTTCCACTTCCCACAATAGATGTCCTTACAGTGGTGGCAGGGTATAATCCTAGTGAGGGAGATGGGACACACACACACACACACCCTGAAAACACCCCCATGGCGCTCTAGGGATTCGTCCCAAATGGCACCCTATTCCCATTCTAGTGCACTACTTTTGACCAGAGCCCTATGGGGGGAATATAGTGAATAGGGTGCCATTGGTGACGCAGCACCCTTCGATTCCTCATTCTGGGCTATTGGATGATTTATGGCTAATCTACCGACACAAATTCCCCGCTCCTCTGAACTTGGCAAGGCTCCCTTTGCACTTAAATGGATTTCTGAAAACTTGCCTGATGCGTCACACATTCCAACTGAAAAGGACACACGTAGTCGCCCGAGAGACGCGCAAAACATCAGAACGTGCCCTAAATCACACTGCTGTGAGGAGACTACCTATACACACTGCTGTGAGGAGACTACCTATACACACTGCTGTGAGGAGACTACCTATACACACTGCCGCGAGGAGACTACCTATACACACTGCTGTGAGGAGACTACCTATACATACTGCTGTGAGCACATGCTATCTTAAATACACATGCTATCTTAAATTCACATGCTATCTTAAATTCACATTCTATCTTAAATTCACATGCTATCTTAAATACACATGCTATCTTAAATTCACATGCCATCTTAAATACACATGCCATCTTAAATACACATGCAATCTTAAATTCACATGCTATCTTAAATTCACATGCTATCTTAAATTCACATGCTATCTTAAATACACATGCTATCTTAAATTCACATGCCATCTTAAATACACATGCCATCTTAAATACACATGCAATCTTAAATACACATGCTATATTAAATACACATGCAATCTTAAATACACATGCTATATTAAATACACATGCTATATTAAATTCACATGCTATATTAAATTCACATGCTATATTAAATTCACATGCTATATTAAATACACATGCCATCTTAAATACACATGCTATATTAAATACACATGCTATATTAAATACACAGACTGTATATACCGGTTCAAAGAAGATTACTTTATTGTCCATTGTCACTGACACTGAAGTGAGTATTTTCCGTAACACTTACTCTGTTCAAGATAAATAGTACAGTACAGTAATACCGTAAATCAACTATACATTGTTAAAAGGTCTGCCTACCAGTATGTTACATTTTAACTCATTAGGGCTAAGCTAAAGTTGTTTCTTATAGCCACAACACTGAGCCCTAATGGGTGCTACCATAGACATAACACTGAGCCCTAACGGGTGCTACCATAGACATAACACTGAGCCCTAATGGGTGCTACCATAGACATAACACTGAGCCCTAATGGGTGCTACCATAGACATAACACTGAGCCCTGATGGGTGCTACCATAGACATAACACTGAACCCTAATGGGCACTAACAGACACTGAACCCTCATGGGGGCTACCATAGCTGCAACACTGGATCCTAATGGGTGCTACCATAGCTGCAACACTGAACCCTCGTGGGTGCTACCATAGCTGCAACACTGAACCCTGATGGGTGCTACCATAGCTGCAACACTGAATCCTAATGGGTGCTACCATAGCTGCAACACTGAATGGGTGCTACCATAGCTGCAACACTGAATCCTAATGGATGCTACCATAGCTGCAACACTGAACCCTCGTGGGTGCTACCATAGCTGCAACACTGAACCCTGATGGGCTAACATAGACTGCTTCCCCTGGCCTTCCATACCCCAGAAGAACATGGCACCATTTAGACTCATGTAACACCAGGGAGCCCTGAGACGGGGCTCCACAGCACCTTAGCATGAGGCGGGGCTCCACAGCACCTTAGCATGAGGCGGGGCTCCACAGCACCTTAGCATGAGGCGGGGCTCCACAGCACCATAGCATGAGACGGGGCTCCACAGCACCATAGCATGAGGCGGGGCTCCACAGCACCTGAGCATGAGACGGGGCTACCACAGCACCTGAGCATGAGGATGGGGCTACCACAGCACCTTAGCATGAGGCGGGGCTCCACAGCACCTTAGCATGAGGCGGGGCTCCACAGCACCTTAGCATGAGGCGGGGCTCCACAGCACCTGAGCATGAGGCGGGGCTACCACAGCACCTGAGCATGAGGGGGGCTCCACAGCACCTAAGCATGAGCATGAGGCGGGGCTCCACAGCACCTTAGCATGAGGGGGGCTACCACAGCATAGCATGAGGCGGGGCTCCACAGCACTGAAGCATGAGGCGGGGCTCCACAGCACCTAGCAAGAGGGGGGCTCCACAGCACCTTAGCATGAGGCAACACTGCACCTTAGCAAGAGGCGGGGCTCCACAGCACCTTAGCATGAGGCTTGGGGCTCCACAGCACCTTAGCATGAGGCGGGGCTGCAGGACCAGCATGAGGCTGGGGCTCCACAGGACCTTAGCATGAGGTGCTACCACAGGACCTTAGCATGAGGCGGGGCTACCACAGCAAGCATGAGGCGGGGCTCCACAGGAAGCATGAGGCGGGGCTCCACAGGACCAAGCATGAGGCGGAGCCCACAGGACCTTAGCAAGAGGCGGGGCTCCACAGGACCTTAGCATGAGGCGGGGCTCCACAGCACCTTAGCATGAGGCGGGGCTCCACAGGACCTTAGCATGAGGCGGGGCTCCACAGGACCTTAGCATGAGGCGGGGCTCCACAGGACCTTAGCATGAGGCGGGGCTCCACAGGACCTTAGCATGAGGCGGGGCTCCACAGGACCTTAGCATGAGGCGGGGGTGTGTGATTGTACGATGGAGTGTGTTTTGTGGAAGTCAGTTATTTTATGGCCATGTTATCACTTAAGCGGAGAGCACATTAACATCTATGTACGTTAACATCTACACTAGTTAACATCTATGCTAGTTAACATCTATGCTAGTTAACATATATGCAAGTTAAGATATATGCTAGCTAACATCTATGCTAGTTAACATCTATGCAAGTTAAGATATATGCTAGTTAAGAGCTATGCGAGTTAAGAGCTATGCAAGTAAATATATATGCAAGTTAAGATACATGCTGGTTAACATCTATGCAAGTTAAGAGCTATGCTAGTTAAGAGCTATGCAAGTTAAAATATATGCTAGTTAAGAGCTATGCTAGTTAACATCTATGCAAGTTAAGATATAAAAAGTTAACATCTACGCAAGTTAAGATATAAAAAGTTAAGAGCTATGCTAGTAAAGATATATGCTAGTTAAAAGTATGCTAGTTAACATCTATGCAAGTTAACATATATGCTAGTTAACATCTATGCTAGTTAACATATCTGCTAGTTAACATCTATGCAAGTTAAGATATATGCTAGTTAACATCTATGTGCGTTAAGAGCTATGCTAGTTAAGCTAGCTATGCTAGTTAAGAGCTATACTAGTTAACATCTATGCTAGTTAAGATCTATGCAAGTTAAGAGCTATGCTAGTAAAAATATATGCAAGTTATGATATATGCTAGTTAACATCTATGCTAGTTAACATCTATGCTAGTTAACATCTATGCCAGTGAAGATCTATGCTAGTTAACATATATGCTCGTTAACATCTATGCTAGTTAAGAGCTATGCTAGTTAAGAGCTATACTAGTTAACATCTATATATGCTATATGCGAGAGGGTCATCTACAAGTCCATGCTAGGTAAAGCTCCGCCTTATCTCAGTTCACTGGTCACGATGGCAACACCCATCCGTAGCACGCGCTCCAGCAGGTGTATCTCACTGATCATCCCTAAAGCCAACACCTCATTTGGCCGCC
>NC_056438.1:77895776-77913276 GCF_018296145.1 Oncorhynchus tshawytscha | reverse complement strand
TAAAAGCTGGTTCCTACACTCTCAGAATAAAAGCTGGTTCCTACACTCTCAGAATAAAAGCTGGTTCCTACACTCTCAGAATAAAAGCTGGTTCCTACACTCTCAGAATAAAAGCTGGTTCCTACACTCTCAGAATAAAAGCTGGTTCCTACACTCTCAGAATAAAAGCTGGTTCCTACACTCTCAGAATAAAAGCTTGTTCCTACACTCTCAGAATAAAAGCTTGTTCCTACACTCTCAGAATAAAAGCTTGTTCCTACACTCTCAGAATAAAAGCTTGTTCCTACACTCAGAATAAAAGCTTGTTCCTACACTCTCAGAATAAAAGCTTGTTCCTACTCTCAGAATAAAAGCTTGTTCCTACTCTCAGAATAAAAGCTGGTTCCTACACTCAGAATAAAAGGTGCTATCTGGAATCTAAAAAGGGTTCTTCTGCTGTCCCCAGTGACTGTATGTATCTACGAATGGACAAAGCCATTGATCACGTGACACCACTCATTCCTAGGTGAAGACTCAATGGCCCATTGAAGCCAAATGAAGTGGGTTAAGATGGCGTCACGTGGAGACATATAACATGCTCAGTTTGAGCTACTCCAGGAAGTGACGATGCAGGTTAGCTCAGTGCTGCCCCTCCCCCATTGACTATTTCAAGGTGAAGGCCGATCAGGGAGCAGTGCAGGCTGCCATTAGCAAATAAATGACCCTTATTACTTAGTCTGTGTGTGATTTTTAAATAAATGGCTTCCTGGACATACATCTGGTGTAGAAGAAGCAATTATTGGTAACAAGAGGATTGACATTTTTTCCCCATTCACTTTAACGGGGGATCCTGTTTCCTGCCGAACAATGCCTCTAGTTACGCATGGCTTCAAGGAGAAGGGGCGGTTGGTTCTCCCCTAGGGTGTCCCTGTAGGAGAACCCTTTAACCAACCCTTCTGGTTCCAGGTTATAGAAATCTTTTTTTTTTAGGGGGGGGGGGGTCCATGTAAGACCCTTTTCCACAGAGGGTTCTACATGGAACCCAAAATGGCTTCTCCCTGAAAGAACGTGAAGGACAGGCGAAGAGACCTGTCATTGAAGACAGCAGGGTAGTAGAGTGGTCCTCACACTGAGCTGTGTTTCTGTGGACAAACTACTGTACCTCATTGGGTGGGTGGTGTGCTTTGTGTATGTGTGTGTCTGTGAGTGTGCGCACGTGTTGGCGTGTATGTTTGTTCGTTCGGTAGTGTGTGCGTGCACATCTGCCAGTGTGTGTGTGTGTGTGTGTGTGTGTATACAGTACCTGGTGTCTGGTAGTTGAGTCGTCTCATCTCTACAGGGTCGGAAGAGTTGCCCAGCAGTGAGTCCTTCACCCCTCCTGAGTGGTCATCTTTGGGGAGGGGAGATGCTCGCTTCCTATAGAGGGGCGTTAAGGGGGGTAACCAAGAAGAGGTTATTAACCATGATCACAACTATTATCACACACAGAAATAATGAAGGCCAGTTGGAAAGAGACTTGTGTTCTCTCATGAAGGCTGTATGTTAGAGACACCATTATCTTCTTTATGAGATAGGAGACATGGCCTATCTATCGCTGCATTCATTTATAGTGTGTGTGTGTGTGTGTGTTCAGAGAGATGGCCTATCTATCGCTGCATTAATTTATAGTGTGTGTGTGTGTGTGTGTGTGTTCAGAGAGATGGCCTATCTATCGCTGCATTCATTTATGTGTGTGTGTGTGTGTGTGTGTGTGTGTGTGTGTGTGGTCGAAGAGATGGCCTATCTATCACTGAATTAATTTATAGTGTGTGTGTGTGTGTGTGTTCGAAGAGATGGCCTATCTATCGCTGAATTAAATTTGAGAGACATGAATGCCTGTTTTCTCCACATGTCATCTGGGCACTGATGGAGGTCTGTAGAGAAACATCGTGACAGCTGGAGTGTGTGTGTGTGTGTGTGTGTGTGTGTGTGTGTGTGTGTGTGTGTCTACTAAACAGTCTGTCTAGGGAGAAACAGGCAGACGTTGTAATTAACTCATCAGCTGGGTGGCACAACACTGGCTAATTATAGTGTGTAGCCTGCACCTGCACCAAGATATAGACTGAGCTATAAAGACCCAGACTAACCCCTCCCTATATCCCAGACTAACCCCTCCCTATACCCCAGACTAACCCCTCCCTATACCCCAGACTAACCCCTCCCTATACCCCAGACTAACCCCTCCCTATACCCCAGACTAACCCCTCACTAACCCCTCCCTATACCCCAGTCTAACCCCTCCCTAAACCCCAGACTAACCCCTCCCTATACCCCAGTCTAACCCCTCCCTATACCCCAGACTAACCCCTCCCTATACCCCAGAATAACCCCTCACTATACCCCAGACTAACCCCTCCCTATACCCCAGACTAACCCCTCCCTATACCCCAGACTAACCCCTCCCTATACCCCAGACTAACCCCTCCCTATATCCCAGACTAACCCCTCACTATACCCCAGACTAACCCCTCCCTAAACCCCAGACTAACCCCTCCCTATACCCCAGACTAACCCCTCCCTATACCCCAGACTAACCCCTCACTAACCCCTCCCTATACCCCAGACTAACCCCTCCCTATATCCCAGACTAACCCCTCCCTATACCCCAGACTAACCCCTCACTAACCCCTCCCTAAACCCCAGACTAACCCCTCCCTATACCCCAGACTAACCCCTCCCTATACCCCAGACTAACCCCTCCCTATACCCCAGACTAACCCCTCCCTATACCCCAGACTAACCCCTCCCTAAACCCCAAACTAACCCTCCCTATACCGCAGTCTAACCCCTCCCTAAACCCCAGACTAACCCCTCCCTATACTCCAGACTAACCCCTCCGTATTCTAATGCAGAGACAACATCTGTCAGCGGCAGCACACAAACATACGAACGCACACACACACAGACACAAAACACACACAAAACACACACACACACACACACACTTCTAGCCTCCTGAACAGAAATGTGAAATATAAATGTGTTGCTTTGTGAAGCGGAAGTGTCGGCCGGCTGTAGGAATGTCACATCTCATTGCGCTCCATTTGCAAGTTCAGAGATGCCTCTCCTCAAAGCCTGCCACGGTGTGTGTGTGTGTGTGTGTGTGTGTGTGTGTGTGTGTGTGTGTGTGTGTGTGTGTGTACAGCTAAAGTAGCATGGATTCACAGGGTCTACCTGGTCCCAACACCGGTTACCTGATGACACTGACCTTAGGCTAATGCTAACAGCATGACTAATGCTAAGTCACAGGATGATGCTAACAGCATTACTAATGCTAAGTCACAGGACAATGCTAACAGCATGACTAATGCTAAGTCACAGGATAATGCTAACAGCATTACTAATGCTAAGTCACAGGACAATGCTAACAGCAAAACTGATGCTAAAAATAAAACTGTGAAGGACCTCGGCGTTACTCTGGACCCTGATCTCTCTTTTGAAGAACATATCAAGACCATTTCAAGGACAGCTTTTTTCCATCTACGTAACATTGCAAAAATCAGAAACTTTCTGTCCAAAAATGATGCAGAAAAATTAATCCATGCTTTTGTCACTTCTAGGTTAGACTACTGCAATGCTCTACTTTCCGGCTACCTGGATAAAGCACTAAATAAACTTCAGTTAGTACTAAATACGGCTGCTCGAATTCTGACTAGAACCAAAAAATTTTATCATATTACTCCAGTGCTAGCCTCTCTACACTGGCTTCCTGTCAAAACAAGGGCTGATTTCAAGGTTTTACTGCTAACCTACAAAGCATTACATGGGCTTGCTCCTACCTATCTCTCTGATTTGGTCCTGCCGTACATACCTACACGTACGCTACGGTCACAAGACGCAGCCTCCTAATTGTCCCTAGAATTTCTAAGCAAACAGCTGGAGGCAGGGCTTTCTCCTATAGAGCTCCATTTTTATGGAACGGTCTGCCTATCCATGACAGAGACGCAAACTCGGTCTCAACCTTTAAGTCCTTACTGAAGACTTATCTCTTCAGTGGGTCATGTGATTGAGTGTAGTCTGGCCCAGGAGTGGGAAGGTGAACGGAAAGGCTCTGGAGCAACGAACCGCCCTTGCTGTCTCTGCCTGGCCGGTTCCCCTCTTCCCACTGGGATTCTCTGCCTCTAACCCTATTACAGGGGCTGAGTCACTGGCTTACTGGGGCTCTCTCTTGCCGTCCCTGGAAGGGGTGCGTCACCTGAGTGGGTTGATTCACTGATGTGGTCATCCTGTCTGGGATGGCGCCCCCTTGGGTTGTGCCATGGCGGAGTTCTTTGTGGGCTATACTCAGCCTTGTCTCAGGATGGTAAGTTGGTGGTTGAAGATATCCCTCTAGTGGTGTGGGGGCTGTGCTTTGGCAAGGTGGGTGGGGTTATATCCTTCCTGTTTGGCCCTGTCTGGGGTGTCCTCGGATGGGGCCACAGTGTCTCCTGACCCCTCCTGTCTCAGCCTCCAGTATTTATGCTGCAGTAGTTAATGTGTCGGGGGCTAGGGTCAGTTTGTTATATCTGGAGTACCTCTCCTGTCCTATTCGGTGTCCTGTGTGAATCTAAGTGTGCGTTCTCTAATTCTCTCTCTCTCTCTTCTCTCTCTCTCTCTCTCTCTCTCTCTCTCTCTCTCTCTCTCTCTCAGAGGACCTGAGCCCTAGGACCATGCCCCAGGACTACCTGACATGATGACTCCTTGCTGTCCCCAGTCCACCTGACCGTGCTGCTGCTCCAGTTTCAACTGTTCTGCCTTATTATTATACGACCATGCTGGTCATTTATGAACATTTGAACATCTTGGCCATGTTCTGTTATAATCTCCACCCGGCACAGCCAGAAGAGGACTGGCCACCCCACATAGCCTGGTTCCTCTCTAGGTTTCTTCCTAGGTTTTGGCCTTTCTAGGGAGTTTTTCCTAGCCACCGTGCTTCTACACCTGCATTGCTTGCTGTTTGGGGTTTTAGGCTGGGTTTCTGTACAGCACTTTGAGATATCAGCTGATGTACGAAGGGCTATATAAATACATTTGATTTGATTTAAGTCACAGGATAATGCTAACAGCATTACTAATGCTAAGTCACATGACAATGCTAACAGCAAGACTGATGCTAAGATACAGGATTATGCTAACAGCAAGACTGATGCTAAGATACAGGATTATGTTAACAGCATGATTGATGCTAAGCTACAGGATAATGTTAACAGCCTGATTGATCATTACTACAGAGGTTAGCTTAATGCTAGCCAGTGTGATGGCTGGGCTAATCTCTGACAACCATCTATTTCTCTCCAATGACCAAGACCAGAACAAACTCTGGGTGTGTCCAGACTGTGACCTTACTCCCTTTATAGTGCCCTACTTTTAACCAGAGCCTATAGGTAGTAGTGCCCTACTTTAACCAGGGTCTATAGGTAGTAGTGCCCTACTTTAACCAGGGTCTATAGGTATTAGTGCACTACTTTAACCAGGGTCTATAGGTAGTAGTGCCCTACTTTAACCAGGGTCTATAGGTAGTAGTGCACTACTTTAACCAGGGTCTATAGGTAGTAGTGCACTACTTTAACCAGGGTCTATAGGTAGTAGCGCACTACTTTAACCAGGGTCTATAGGTAGTAGCGCACTACTTTAACCAGGGTCTATAGGTAGTAGTGCACTACTTTAACCAGGGTCTATAGGTAGTAGTGCCCTACTTTAACCAGGGTCTATAGGTAGTAGTGCCCTTCTTTAACCAGGGTCTATAGGTAGTAGTGCACTACTTTAACCAGGGTCTATAGGTAGTAGTGCCCTACTTTAACCAGGGTCTATAGGTAGTAGTGCACTACTTTAACCAGGTTCTATAGGTAGTAGTGCACTACTTTAACCAGGGTCTATAGGTAGTAGTGCCCTACTTTAACCAGGGTCTATAGGTAGTAGTGCCCTACTTTAACCAGGGTCTATAGGTAGTAGTGCCCTACTTTAACCAGGGTCTATAGGTAGTAGTGCCCTACTTTAACCAGGGTCTATAGGTAGTAGTGCACTACTTTAACCAGGGTCTATAGGTAGTAGTGCACTACTTTAACCAGGGTCTATAGGTATTAGTGCCCTACTTTAACCAGGGTCTATAGGTAGTAGTGTACTACTTTAACCAGGGCCTATAGGTAGTAGTGCCCTACTTTAACCAGGGTCTATAGGTAGTAGTGCCCTACTTTAACCAGGGTCTATAGGTAGTAGTGTACTACTTTAACCAGGGCCTATAGGTAGTAGTGCCCTACTTTAACCAGGGTCTATAGGTAGTAGTGCCCTACTTTAACCAGGGTCTATAGGTAGTAGTGCACTACTTTAACCAGGGTCTATAGGTAGTAGTGCACTACTTTAACCAGGGTCTATAGGTAGTAGTGCACTACTTTTAACCAGGGTCTATAGGTAGTAGTGCACTATAAAGGTTAGAGGGTGCCATTTGCAACACAGGCCCTGTTCTTCCTCTCTCTGCTGCTGGCTGAGATTAACATGAGGGTGAAGTGTGTCTTTTTTATTTAAATGAAGAGAACAAAACAATTTTGTTAAGAAGAGAGTGTGAGAGAGAGTAGGGAGAGAGAGAGAGAGAAGGGAGAGGGAGTAGGGAGAGAGAGAGAGAGAGAAGGGAGAGGGAGTAGGGAGAGAGAGAGAGTAGAGAGAGAGAGTAGAGAGAGAGAAGGGAGAGAGTGAGTAGAGAGAGGAAGAGAGAGAGAAGAGAGAGTAGGGAGAGAGAGAGAGAGTAGAGAGAGAGACGGGAGAGGGAGTAGGGAGAGAGAGAGAGAGAGAGAGAGAGAGTAGAGAGAGAGAAGGGAGAGAGTGAGTAGAGAGAGGAGAGAGAGAGAAGAGAGAGAGTAGGGAGAGAGAGAGAGAAAGGAGAGAGTGGGTAGAGAGAGAGAGAGAGAGAGAGAGAGAGAGAGAGTAGGGAGAGAGAGAGAGAGAGAGAGAGAGACGGGGGAGAGGGAGTAGGGAGAGGAGAGAGAGAGAAAGAGAGAGTAGGGGAGAGAGAGAAAGGAGAGAGTGGGTAGAGAGAGAGAGAGTAGAGAGAGAGAAGGGAGAGAGTAGGGAGAGAGAGAGAGAGAGAGAAGGGAGAGAGTGGGTAGAGAGAGGAAGAGAGAGAGAAGAGAGAGAAGAGAGAGAGAGGAGAGAAAGAAAAGAGATTCAATGTATGGTTGTTTTGACCCTTGGTTATTGTTGTTACTGTTGTCCCGTTGATTCTCATTATTTTCATATTGTAAATATCCAAAATAAGCTTTGGCAACATGTACATTGTTACGTCATGCCAATAAAGCAAATTGAATTGAACTGAATTGAAAAGAGGGAGAGAACAGAGAGAGAAACACAGAGACGGAGAGAGAGTAAAAGGCCAGAAAGGTTTTGTTGAGGAAAATGTCAGCTTCAGACGCCTAAGAAACATTTATATTCATGATTATCCAGCGTCCCAAATGGCATGTAGTGCACTACTTTTAACCAGGGTCTATAGGTAGTAGTGCACTACTTTTAACCAGGGTCTATAGGTAGTAGTGCACTACTTTTATCCCACGTCCCAAATGGCACCTAGTGCACTACAGGTCCCTGGTCAAACATAGTGCAGCATATAGGGAACAGGGTCTCATTTGGAACAAAGCCTTCGTCTCACCACCTGGCATTTAGCTGACAATGTGCCATTCAGACACAAGACAGACTCAGACAGACCGTTCTGATTGGCAGCGACCTCGAAAGGGTGTGTGTGTTCAGATTGAGGGTGACCTCGAAGGGTGTGTGTGTTCAGATTGAGGGTGACTTCGAAGGGTGTGTGTGTTCAGATTGAGGGTGACCTCGAAGGGTGTGTGTGTTCTGATTGGGGGCGACCTCGAAGGGTGTGTGTGTTCAGATTGAGGGTGACTTCGAAGGGTGTGTGTGTTCAGATTGAGGGTGACCTCGAAGGGTGTGTGTGTTCAGATTGAGGGTGACCTCGAAGGGTGTGTGTGTTCTGATTGGCAGCGACCTCGAAGGGTGTGTGTGTTCTGATTGAGGGTGACCTCGAAGGGTGTGTGTGTTCAGATTGCGGGTGACTTCGAAGGGTGTGTGTGTTCAGATTGAGGGTGACCTCGAAGGGTGTGTGTGTTCAGATTGAGGGTGACCTCGCACAAAGCAGACCTCACCACAACACAAAACAGATCTCACCACAACACAACACAGACCTCACCACAACACAACACAGACCTCACCACAACACAACACAGACCTCACAACACAAAACAGACCTCACCACAACACAGACCTCACCACAACACATATCTCACCACAACACAGATCACCACAACACAACACCTCACCACAACACAAAACAGACCTCACCACAACACAAAACAGACCTCACCACAACACAAAACAGATCACCACAACACAGATCTCACCACAACACAGGCCTCACCACAACACAAAACAGACCTCACCACAACACAGACCTCACCACAACACAGACCTCACCACAACACAAAACAGACCCCACCACAACACAAAACAGACCTCACCACAACACAGACCTCACCACAACACAGGCCTCACCACAACACAAAACAGACCTCACCACAACAAAACAGACCTCACCACAACACAGACCTCACCACGACACAAAACAGACCTCACCACGACACAAAACAGACCTCACAACACAAAACAGACCTCACCACGACACAAAACAGACCTCACCACGACACAAAACAGACCTCACCACGACACAAAACAGACCTCACCACGACACAAAACAGACCTCACCACGACACAAAACAGACCTCACCACAAAGATGCATGATGAAACATCTTGTTGTTTCAACTTAGCAAAAGATGAGTTACCTCGTTGGCGTAACATGTTGAGTTGTATCGACTCATATTACTATAGTAAACTCAACTTGATCTACTGAGGTGATATAACTTAAACTAGTCCAAAAGGTTGTGAAGTAACTTATCGTTTGAAGTTAAAACTACTCAAATCTTTTACAGTGTGCAAGACATATCAAAACAGTAATATAGATTTATATATATATATATTTATAGATTTTCTGAGGTCAGGAAATCAGGAGTTTGTGAATAATCAGGAACACATCTGGGAACATCACAGGACAGCACATGGGGAGGAAGGGGAAGTTAGTTGAAGCCAGGGCTCAGATGTGATAGTAAGTACCCACCTTTCCTGCTTGCTGCTTTCAAACAAAGAGGGGGAGGAGGAAAGAGAGGAGGAGGAAAGAGAGGAGGAGGAGGAGGAAAGGAAGGTTAATGGTGATAAGAGTCCTAACGTAGCGATAGTGAGGAGCAGGGATGGAACCAGCTACTCCATTGTTACATTAGTAGACACTATAACTGTTGTCTTATGTACATGTGATATTTCCGTTTTTCCTTCTTTTTTTCTCTTAAATACATTTGCAAAAATCTATAAAAAACAGTTTTTGCGATGTCATTATGGGGTATTGTGATGTCATTATGGGGTATTGTGATGTCATTATGGGGTATTGTGATGTCATTATGGGGTATTGTGATGTCATTATGGGGTATTGTGTGTAGATTGATGAGGCACATAAAAAAGAATAAGGCTGTAACGAAACAAAATGTGGAAAAAAATCAAGAGGTCTGAATACTTTCTGAATGAACAGTACCAGCCGACGGAGACACAGGTTAGTCTCTAAAGGAATACCAGCCGAGGGAGACACAGGTTAGTCTCTAAAGGAATACCAGCCGAGGGAGACACAGGTTAGTCTCTAAAGGAATACCAGCCGACGGAGACACAGGTTAGTCTCTACCAGCCGACGGAGACACAGGTTAGTCTCTAAAGGTACCAGCCGACGGAGACACAGGTTAGTCTCTAAAGGAATACCAGCAGGTTAGTCTCTAAAGGACGGAGACACAGGTTAGTCTCAGCCGACGGAGACACAGGTTAGTCTCTAAAGGAATACCAGCCGAGGGAGACACAGGTTAGTCTCTACCAACGGAGACACAGGTTAGTCTCTAAAGGAATACCAGCCGAGGGAGACACAGGTTAGTCTCTAAAGGAGTACCAGCCGAGGGAGACACAGGTTAGTCTCTAAAGGAGTACCAGCCGAAGGGAGACACAGGTTAGTCTCTAAAGGAGACACAGGTTAGTCTCTAAAGGAATACCAGCCGAGGGAGACACAGGTTAGTCTCTAAAGGAGTACCAGCCGACGGAGACACAGGTTAGTCTCTAAAGGAATACCAGCCGAGGGAGACACAGGTTAGTCTCTAAAGGAATACCAGCCGAGGGAGACACAGGTTAGTCTCTAAAGGAGTACCAGCCGACGGAGACACAGGTTAGTCTCTAAAGGAATACCAGCCGAGGGAGACACAGGTTAGTCTCTAAAGGAATACCAGCCGACGGAGACACAGGTTAGTCTCTAAAGGAATACCAGCCGAGGGAGTCACAGGTTAGTCTCTAAAGGAATACCAGCCGACGGAGACACAGGTTAGTCTCTAAAGGAATACCAGCCGAGGGAGACACAGGTTAGTCTCTAAAGGTATACCAGCCGAGGGAGACACAGGTTAGTCTCTAAAGGTATACCAGCCGAGGGAGACACAGGTTAGCCTCTAAAGGAATACCAGCCGACGGAGACACAGGTTAGTCTCTAAAGGAGTACCAGCCGACGGAGACACAGGTTAGTCTCTAAAGGAATACCAGCCGACGGAGACACAGGTTAGTCTCTAAAGGAGTACCAGCCGACGGAGACACAGGTTAGTCTCTAAAGGAATACCAGCTGAGGGAGACACAGGTTAGTCTCTAAAGGAGTACCAGCCGACGGAGACACAGGTTAGTCTCTAAAGGATACCAGCTGAGGGAGACACAGGTTAGTCTCTAAAGGAGTACCAGCCGACGGAGACACAGGTTAGTCTCTAAAGGAGTACCAGCCGACGGAGACACAGGTTAGTCTCTAAAGGAATACCAGCCGACGGAGACACAGGTTAGTCTCTAAAGGAGTACCAGCCGACGGAGACACAGGTTAGTCTCTAAAGGAATACCAGCTAAAGGAGACACAGGTGAGTCTCTAAAGGAATACCAAAAATCCTTCCCTTTTCACTGAGCTGTGTCAGAGTGTGAAAGGTCTGCCTGCTGTGTCAGAGTGTGAAAGGTCTGCCTGCTATGTGAATGTTCCTAGATGTAGAGTTAAAGACAACTAGGCTTTTAACGAAATTGCTCCGACTTCTAAAAAGTCACACTTTAGACGAGAAGAAAAGAAAGAACAGAATGTTCCGGACTGAACCTGAACATATTAAAATGATTATTGGGTTTTGGTCGACTCCAAGTCAAACATAGTGCACTATATTGGTCATCGGGTGCATTTAGGACCACATATGAGAGGATTGGGAAACACACAGGGGGACAGGGAGACACACACAGGGGGACAGGGAGACAGGGGGAAACACACAGGGGGACAGGAGGACACACACAGGGGGACAGGGAGACAGGGGGACACACACAGGGGGACAGGAGGACACACACAGGGGGACAGGGAGACACACACAGGGGGACAGGGAGACACACACAGGAGGGGGGACAGGGGGAAACACACAGGAGGACACACACAGGGGGACAGGGAGACAGGGGGACAGGGAGACACACACACAGGAGGACAGGGAGACAGGGGGAAACACACAGGGGGACAGGGGGACACACACAGGGGGACAGGAGGACACACACAGGGGGACAGGGAGACACACACAGGGGGACAGGGAGACAGGGGGAAACACACAGGAGGACAGGGGACAGGAGGACAGGGAGACACACACAGGGGGACAGGAGACACACACAGGGGGACAGGGAAACACACAGGGGGGGGACAGGGGGACACACAGGGGGACAGGAGGACAGGGAGACACACACAGGGGGACAGGAGGACAGGGAGACACACACAGGGGGACACACACAGGGGGACAGGAGGACAGGGAGACACACAGGGGGACAGGGAGACACACACAGGGGACACACACAGGGGACACATACAGGGGACACACACAGGGGACACACACAGGGGGAAACACACAGGGGGACAGGAGGACAGGGAGACACACACAGGGGGAAACACACAGGGGGACAGGAGGACAGGGAGACACACAGGGGGACAGGGGGACAGGAGGACAGGGAGACACACACAGGGGACACACACAGGGGGAAACACACAGGGGGACAGGAGGACAGGGAGACACACACAGGGGGAAACACACAGGGGGACAGGAGGACAGGGAGACACACACAGGGGGACAGGGAGACACACACGGGGGGGACAGGAGGACAGGGAGACACACAGGAGGTGCAATGCATTTTTTGTGACTCACAATCATACTGTCTGATGCAACACATGGAAACCTGCATCAAGGTGTTTTCAGACTCTATTTACGTCAACTTTATTTATGAAGAGAAGTCCCACTGAGACCAAAGTCCCACCCCACCCACCCACCCACACACACACACACCTCTTACCTCTTGAAGAGCAAGATGGCGATAACGATGACGATGATGAGCACCACGGCCAGGACAGGACCCAGGACCCACAACATCTCTGGCTGCTCTGCAGTCCTGGACACGTCAGGAGACACGTGGATGGGGTCGGAGTAAGGACTGGCTGAGAACCTTCTCTACAGGAGAGAGGGACAGGAAGAGAGTTAAAATACATACTGGTACGGTCTCAAAGAACCTACAAGCAACTGAGAAGACATAGAGACAGAGAGAGAGAGAGAGAGAGAGAGAGAGAGAGAGAGAGAGAGAGAGTGAGTGAGTGAGAGTGAGACAGAGAGAGAGAGTGAGAGTGAGACAGAGAGAGAGAGAGTGAGAGAGAGAGAGAGAGAGACAGAGAGAAAGAGAGAGAGAGAGAGAGAGAGACAGAGAGAGAGAGAGAGAGAGAGAGAGAGAGAGAGAGAGAGAGAGAGAGAGAGAGAGAAGAGAGAGAGAGAGACACAGAGAGAGAGAGAGAAAGACAGAGAGAGAGAGAGAGAGAAAGAGAGAGAGAAAGAAAGACAGAGAGAGAGAGAGAGAGAGAAAGACAGAGAGAGAGACAGAGAGAGAGACAGAGAGAGACAGAGAGAGAGAGAGAGAGAGAGACAGAGAGAGAGAGAGAGAGAGAGAGAAAGACAGAGAGAGAGAGAGAGAGAGAGAGAGACAGAGAGAGAGAGACAGAGAGAGAGAGAGAGAGAGAGAGAGAGAGAGAGAGAGAGAGAGAGAGAGAGAGAGAGAGAGAGAAAGAGAGAGAGAGAGACACAGAGAGAGAGAGAGACAGAGAGAGACATAACATGACATTTGAAATGTCTTTATTCTTTTGGAAGTGTAATTTTGATTGTTTATTTCACTTTTGTTTATTATCTACTTCACTTGCTTTGGCGATGTTAACATATGTTTCCCATGCCAATAGAGCCCTTTGAATTGAATTGAGAGAGAGACATAGAGAGAAAGAGAGAGAGAGGATAGAGGGAGGGAGTGAAGAGGAGAGCGAGAGAGAGAGAGAGGAAGGGAGAGAGAGAGAGAGGAAGGGGGAGAGAGAGAGAGAGAGAGAGAGGAGAGAGAGGAAGGAGAGAGAGGAGAGGAGAGAGAGAGAGAGAGAGAAGGTGAGAGAGAGAGGAAGGGAGAGAGAGAGAGAGAGGAAGGGGGAGAGAGGAGAGAGCCAGCTAGAGAGAGAGCATGAGGAGGGCTGGAGAGATAGAGAGACAGACGCAGAGAGAGGAAGGGAGAGAGAGAAGAATGGAGAGAGAGGAAGCTGGAAGAGTGAGAGAGAGAGACAGATGAGAGGGAGAGAGGAGAGAGGGAAGGGAGACAATGGGACAAGGAGGAGAGGAAGGGAGAGAGCAGGAGGGCATGCAGCCAGATAGCAGGCCTCTCTCCATCACCCAGCATGCACTAGGAGGGCTGGCAGTAATTTGGATCATTAGTTATCACAGTACTCTACTCTTAATCACCTGCACAAACACACGCACGTGCACAGCTCTTAAACACACAGCAGCGATATTAATTGGTAAGACAGAAACGAGCTGGAAGAGTGTCACGTAGATTACACTCCGTGACACTTATGTTTTTATAACTCCTGGGTCAGACAGGGAGACAGGGACAGGGAGACAATGGGACAAGGAGAGAGGAAGATGGAGACAGATGTGACAGGGAGAGAGGGATACAGGGAGATAGTAAGATGAGTGTGACAAGGACAGAGGAAGACAAGGATAGAGGAAGATGGAGAGAGGAAGACAAGGATGGAGGAAGATGGAGAGAGAAAGACTGGGAGAGAGGAGAGAAAGGAGAGAGGAAGACAAGAAGAGAGGAAGACAAGGAGAGAGGAAGACAAGGAGAGAGGAAGACAAGGAGAGAGGAAGACAAGGAGAGAGACAGACAAGAAGAGAGGAAGACAAGGAAAGAGGAAGACAAGGAGAGAGGAAGACAAGGAGAGAGGAAGACAAGGAGAGAGGAAGACAAGGAGAGAGGAAGACAAGGAGAGAGGAAGACAAGGAGAGAGGAAGACAAGGAGAGAGGAAGACAAGGAGAGAGAAGACAAGGAGAGAGGAAGACAAGGAGAGAGGAAGACAAGGAGAGAGGAAGACAAGGTGTGACAAGGAGAGAGGAAGACAAGGAGAGAGGAAGACAAGGAGAGAGGAAGACAAGGAGAGAGGAAGACAGGGAGAGAGGAAGACAAGGAGAGAGGAAGACAAGGAGAGAGGAAGACAAGGAGAGAGGAAGACAAGGAGAGAGGAAGACAAGGAGAGAGGAAGACAAGGAGAGAGACAGACAAGGAGAGAGGAAGACAAGGAGAGAGGAAGACAATGAGAGAGGAAGACAAGGAGAGAGGTGTGACAAGGAGAGAGGAAGACAAGGAGAGAGGTGTGACACACATACACTATATTCTTGTTTTAGCACGTTAATTCTCCTTCCTGCTGTGCAGTCTGCGTATCCAGGTTAGCCTGGTGTTAGACTGTAGAGCTACGGTGGTGCTGAACGCTTTTGGAGAGTCTGCGACAAGGCAGGGTCCCAATACATCTCTACGTGTCTTTGTGAGATCATACAATAGGTGTTTCAATAGCATCTCATGTTAGTTGGTGTAGAGAGTTTAGGAGAGTCATTACTGAAAGCCAGTTGTCTCTACTGTACTCTACCCTATTTAAAATCAACAAAGGAGGTGTGGAAGTGGAAGCTCTGTGGTGATCCAGAGTGGCTCAGCGGTCTAAAAGGTACTGCGTCTCAGTGCTTGAGGCGTCTCTACAGACACCCTGCTCTCTCTCTCGGTCTCTCTCTCCTCATCATATAGCTCATTCTCATCATATAGCTCATTCTCTTTCTCCTAGTCATATAACTCATTCTCTCTCTCCTAGTCATATAGCTCATTCTCCTCATCACATAGCTCATTCTCTCCCTCCTCATCATATAGCTCATTCTCTCTCTCCTCATCATATAGCTCATTCTATCTCTCCTCATCATATAGCTCATTCTCTTTCTCCTCATCATATAGCTCATTCTCTTTCTCCTCATCATATAGCTCATTCTCCTCATCATATAGCTCATTCTCTTTCTCCTCATCATATAGCTCATTCTCTTTCTCCTCATCATATAGCTCATTCTCTTTCTCCTCATCATATAGCTCATTCACCTCATCATATAGCTCATTCTCTTTCTCCTAGTCATATAGCTCATTCTCCTCATCATATAGCTCATTCTCTCTCTCCTCATCATATAGCTCATTCTCTCTCTCCTCATCATATAGCTCATTCTCTTTCTCCTCATCATATAGCTCGTTCTCTTTCTCCTCATCATATAGCTCATTCTCTCTCTCCTCATCATATAGCTCATTCTCTTTCTCCTCATCATATAGCTCATTCTCTCTCTCCTCATCATATAGCTCATTCTCTTTCTCCTCATCATATAGCTCATTCTCTTTCTCCTCATCATATAGCTCATTCTCTCTCTCCTAGTCATATAGCTCATTCTCTCTCTCCTCATCATATAGCTCATTCTCTCTCTCCTAGTCATATAGCTCATTCTCTCTCTCCTCATCATATAGCTCATTCTCTTTCTCCTCATCATATAGCTCATTCTCTCTCTCCTCATCATATAGCTCATTCTCTCTCTCCTCATCATATAGCTCATAGCTCATTCACCTCATATCTCTCTTTCTCCTCATCATATAGCTCATTCTCTTTCTCCTCATCATATAGCTCATTCTCTCATTCACCTCATCATATAGCTCATTCTCTCATCATATAGCTCATTCTCTTTCTCCTCATCATATAGCTCATTCTCTCCCTCCTCATCATATAGCTCATTCTCTCTCTCCTCATCATATAGCTCATTCTCTCTCTCCTCATCATATAGCTCATTCTCTCTCTCCTCATCATATAGCTCATTCTCATTGAATGTCATTTCTGTTGTAGTCATTTAGCAGACACTCTCATCCAGGGTGACTTAGAGGAGCCATTTGGGTTAAGTGCCTTGCCAGTCTGCTCGGGGATTCGAACCAGCAACCTAGGCTATCTGACGAATTAAAAGATGTGGAGAAAGAGAATGAGCTATAGGGCGAGAAAGAGAGAGATGAAAAGAGACAGAGAGAGAAAAAGACAGAATGCGAAAGATGAAGAGAAAGAAAGTGAAAACTAAGTTGAGTGTGTGTGGGAGGAAAGGAGAGGAGATGAGAGGAAATGAGAGGGGAGGAGAGGAAAGGAGAGAAGAGGAAAGGAAATGAGAGAAGAGGAAAGGAGATGAAATGAGAGGAAAGGAGAGAAAAGGAGAGGAAAGGAGAGAGAGATGAGAGGGGAGGAGAGGAAATGAGAGGGGAGGAGAGGAAATGAGAGGGGAGGAGAGGAAATGAGAGGGGAGGAGAGGAGATGAGAGGGGAGGAGAGGAGATGAAATGAGAGGAGAGGAGATGAAATGAGAGGGGAGGAGATGAGATGAGAGGGGAGGAGAGGAGATGAGAGGGGAGGAGAGGAGATGAAATGAGAGGGGAGGAGAGGAGAGGAGATGAAATGAGAGGAGAGAAAATGAGGAAAGGAGAGGAAAGGAGGAGAGGGAAGGAAATGAGGAGAGGGAAGGAGAGGAAAGGAGGAGAGGGAAGGAGAGGAAAGGAGAGGAAAGGAGGAGAGGGAAGGAAATGAGGAGAGGTAAGGACAGGAAAGGAGAGGAGAGGGAAGGAGAGGAGAGGGAAGGAGAGGAGAGGGGATGAAAGGAGAATGAAGTGAGAGGAAAGGAAAGGAGCGTCAGAGAGAGGGTGCAGTAATGCAACAGTTCTACTGAGTGTTACTGTAGTCAGAGGGTTCAAACTACACCAAGGTTGAATCCCAAAAGACACACTATCCCCTATATAGGGTACTACTTTTGATCAGGGCCCATAGGGAATAGGGTGCCCTAACACATTGCTAGTGTCTAACTGGACCATAACATGCTAGGCCACTGTGTTGACATGTTGTTTCACCTCTCCTGCTCCTCGTTAAATTAACCCTGGGGGGTGTTGTGTGTCAAGACAAACAAAGCAGCATGGTAACACACATCATGGCTC
>NC_056438.1:77883276-77885776 GCF_018296145.1 Oncorhynchus tshawytscha | reverse complement strand
CCTCTTCTTCTCCTCCCCTCCTCTCCTCTCCTCTTCTCTTCTCCTCTCTTTTCTTCTCCTCTCCTCTCTTCTCCCCTCATCTCCTCTGCTCCCCTTCCCTCTCCTCCCCCTCCTCCCCTCTCCTCTTTCTTCCCCTCTTCTTCTCCTCTCATCCCCTCCTCTCCTCTTTCTTCACCTCTCCCCTTCTTCTCCTCTCCTCCCCTCCCCTCCTCTCTTCTCTTCTCTTCTCTTCTCTTCTCTTCTCTTCTCCTCTCCTCTTCTCCCCTCATCTCCTCTCCTCTCTTCCCCTCTCCCCTCTTCTTCTCCTCTCCTCCCCTTCCCTCCTCTCCTCTCCTCCCCTCTCCTCTTTCTTCCCCTCTCCCCTCTTCTTCTCCTCTCATCCCCTCCTCTCCTCTTTCTTCCCCTCTCCCCTCTTCTTCTCCTCTCCTCCCCTCCCCTCCCCTCCTCTCCTCTCTCTCTCCTCTCCTCTCCTCTCCTCTCCTCTCCCTCTCTCCTCCTCACCGCTCCTCTCCTCTCTTCTCTTCTCCTCTCTTCTCCTCTCCTCTTCTCCCCTCATCTCCTCTCCTCCCCTCCTCCTCTCCTCCTCCTCCCCGCTCCTCTCCTCTCTTCTCTTCTCCTCTCTTCTCCTCTCCTCCCCTCCCCTCCTCTCCTCTTCTCCTCTCCTCCTCCCCTCTCCTCTCCTCTCTTCTCTCCTCCCCTCCCCTCCTCTCTCCTCCCCTCCCCTCCCCTCGTCTCCTCCCCTCCCCTCTCCTCTCCTCTCCTCTCCCTCTCCTCTCCTCCCCTCTCCTCCTCTCCTCCCCGCTCCTCTCCCTCTCCTCCCCTCCTCTCCTCCCCTCTCCTCTCCTCTCCTCTCCTCTCCTCTCCTCTCCTCTCCCCTCCTCTCCTCTCCCCTCCTCCCCCTCTCCTCCCTCCTCCCCTCCTCCCCTCCCTCTCCTCTCCTCTCCTCCCCTCTCCTCTCCCCTCCCCTACCCTCTCCCTCCTCTCCTCTCCTCTCCTCCCCTCTCCTCTCCTCCCCTCCCTCCCTCCCCTCTCCTCTCCCTCCCCTCCCCTACCCTCCTCTCCTCTCCCTCCCCTCCCTCCCTCTCCTCTCCCCTCCTCCCCCTCTCCTCCCCTCCCCCTCTCCTCTCCTCCCCTCCCCTCTCCTCTCCTCCTCCCTCTCCCTCCTCTCCTCTCCCTCCCCCTCCCCTACCCTCTCCTCTCCTCTCCCTCTCCTCTCCTCTCTCTCCTCTCCTCCCCTCCTCCCTCCCCTCCCCCCCCCTCCCTCCCTCCCCTCTCTCCTCTCCTCTCCTCTCCTCCTCCCCTCCCCTCCCCTCCCCTCTCCTCTCCTCTCCTCTCCTCTCCTCTCCCAGCCTTATCCTCTATGCTCCCCCGTGTGATCCATCTTTCTGTTCATCTCAGTGGTTGAAGACATATCTAACAAGATACCTATACTACTCAATAACCAGCTGCAGTTACACTGTCAATCTGAACTGAGCATCACAATGTGTGTGTGTGTGTGTGTGTGTGTGCGTAGGTGTGTGTGCGTGTGTGTGTTAAGTCTCAACCGTGCTCCACAGCACAGTAATCTTTTTACCAATCAGGACGCTGTTCCCGTCTCTGACCTCGGTTGCCCTGGCGACTGGGATAGCAGTGTCAGAGGAAGGATCTTCCAGCTGTAACCAGTCACTCCTGGGCTGCCTTCCGAAGGGCACCCTATTCCCTACCTAGTGCACTACTTTTAACCAGAGTCCTATGGGGGAAATAGGGAACCATTTGGACGTTCTGAGTTCTTCATTTGGGTCATTTTGAGGTAATTTGACCAAAATGTCCCCGATAGCAAAAGAAGGTAAAAAAAGTATTGGCAATTTGCTAGTGCTGCAGTAGAGGAATGGACTGTAAAGGATCATTTACTTCCTGTTTGCTCTCTACAAAGAGTTTGGGCTACTTCCTGTTTGCTTTCTACAAAGAGTTTGGGCTACTTCCTGTTTGCTTTCTACAAAGAGTTTGGGCTACTTCCTGTTTGCTTTCTACAAAGAGTTGGGCTACTTCCTGTTTGCTGTCTACAAAGATTTTGGGCTACTTCCTGTTTGTTGTCTACAAAGAGTTTGGGCTACTTCCTGTATGTTGTCTACAAAGAGTTTGGGCTACTTCCTGTTTGATGTCTAGTAAGAGTTTGGGCTACTTCCTCTTTGTTGTCTACAAAGAGTTTTGGCTACTTCCTGTTTGTTGTCTACAAAGAGTTTGGGCTACTTCCTGTTTGTTGTCTACAAAGAGTTAGGGCTACTTCCTGTTTGATGTCTAGTAAGAGTTTGGGCTACTTCCTGTTTGTTGTCTACAAAGAGTTTGGGCTACTTCCTGTTTGATGTCTAGTAAGAGTTTGGGCTACTTCCTGTTTGTTGTCTACAAAGAGTTTGGGCTACTTCCTGTTTGTTTTCTACAAAGAGTATGTGTTTTCATGGTTCGATGTCATACTAACCTGACTTGACTAGTAGGCTGTACTTTAGACAGGTCTATAGTCGTG
>NC_056438.1:77868276-77880776 GCF_018296145.1 Oncorhynchus tshawytscha | reverse complement strand
AGGAGAGGAGAGGAGGAGGAGGGAGGGGAGGGAGGGGGGAGGGGGGGAGAGGAGAGGGAGAGGAGAGGAGAGGAGAGGAGAGGAGAGGAGAGGAGGGAGAGGAGAGGAGAGGAGAGGAGAGGAGAGGAGAGGAGAGGAGGGGAGAGGAGAGGAGGGGACAGGACAGGAGAGTAGAGGACAGGACAGGACAGGAGAGGATAGAGGTACTGTGGGGTAGAGAGGAGAGGAGAGGAGAGAGGAGAGGAAACACAGGTAGGACAGGAGGGGTTTAAGAAGACAAGTCTGTGTGTGTGTGCGTGCGTGCGTGTGTGCGTGTGTGTGTGTGTGTGTGTGCGTGTGTCTCTCACCAGGTGAGGTAGATGTTGTCCTGCTCTGTATACTAGGACTGAAGGGTCCCCCTCCTCTACTGGTGAACGCCTGGACTCTGATGTCATAGGTGGTGTCATGTTTCAGTCCCTGTATGGTCATGTGTGTGTCCACCGTCCTGTTAAGACAAGATACCAATTTCATTTTTCAGAGCCTATTTTCACACAGATGTGATAACAACAACGATAACAATAGATACATTATATATATAAAGCACTGTCTATAGAACCAATAACATACGGAGCAATGTAGGACAGGGGGACAGGACAGGGGACAGTAGGGGTGGTATACAGAAGATAGTAGGGGTGGTATACAGAAGATACTAGGGGTGGTGTACATAAGATAGTAGGGGTGGTGTACAGAAGATAGTAGGGGTGGTATACAGAAGATACTAGGGGTGGTGTACATAAGATAGTAGGGGTGGTGTACAGAAGATAGTAGGGGTGGTGTACAGAAGATAGTAGGGGTGGTGTACAGAAGATAGTAGGGGTGGTGTACAGAAGATAGTAGGGGTGGTACAGAAGATAGTAGGGGTGGTATGCAGAAGATAGTAGGGGTGGTATACAGAAGATACTAGGGGTGGTGTACATAAGATAGTAGGGGTGGTATACAGAAGATAGTAGGGGTGGTATACAGAAGATAGTAGGGGTGGTATACAGAAGATAGTAGGGGTGGTATACAGAAGATAGTAGGGGTGGTATGCAGAAGATAGTAGGGGTGGTATGCAGAAGATACTAGGGGTGGTGTACATAAGATAGTAGGGGTGGTGTACAGAAGATAGTAGGGGTGGTGTACAGAAGATAGTAGGGGTGGTGTACAGAAGATAGTAGGGGTGGTATACAGAAGATAGTAGGGGTGGTGTACAGAAGATAGTAGGGGTGGTATACAGAAGATAGTAGGGGTGGTATACAGAAGATAGTAGGGGTGGTATACAGTAGTGTAGGGGCGGCAGGGTAGTGGTTAGAGTGTAGAGTCGGCAGGGTAGCCTAGTGGTTAGAGTGTAGAGGCAATAATTTCATTTTGCAGGGTAGCCTAGTGGTTAGAGTGTAGAGGCGGCAGGGTATCCTAGTGGTTAGAGTGTAGAGGCGGCAGGGTAGCCTAGTGGTTAGAGTGTAGAGGAGGCAGGTAGCCTAGTGGTTAGAGTGTAGAGGCGGCAGGGTAGCCTAGTGGTTAGAGTGGAGGCGGCAGGGTAGCCTAGTGGTTAGAGTGTAGAGAAGATAGTAGTGGTTAGAGTACAGAGGCGGCAGGTAGCCTAGTGGTTAGAGTGTAGAGGCGGCAGGGTAGTGGTTAGAGTGTAGAGGCGGCAGGGTAGTGGTTAGAGTGTAGAGGCGGTGTACAGAAGTGGTTAGAGTGTAGAGGCGGCAGGGTAGTGGTTAGAGTGTAGAGGCGGCAGAGTAGCCTAGTGGTTAGAGTGTAGAGGCGGCAGGGTAGTGGTTAGAGTGTAGAGGCGGCAGGGTAGCCTAGTGGTTAGAGTGTAGAGGAGGCAGGTAGCCTAGTGGTTAGAGTGAAGAGGCGGCAGGGTAGCCTAGTGGTTAGAGTGTAGAGGCGGCAGGGTAGCCTAGTGGTTAGAGTGTAGAGGAGGCAGGGTAGCCTAGTGGTTAGAGTGTAGAGGAGGCAGGTAGCCTAGTGGTTAGAGTGTAGAGGCGGCAGGGTAGCCTAGTGGTTGGTGTAGAGGCGGCAGGGTAGCCTAGTGGTTAGAGTGTAGAGGCGGCAGGGTAGCCTAGTGGTTAGAGTGTAGGGGCGGCAGGGTAGCCTAGTGGTTAGAGTACAGAGGCGGCAGGGTAGCCTAGTGGTTAGAGTGTAGAGGCGGCAGGGTAGCCTAGTGGTTAGAGTGTAGAGGCGGCAGGGTAGTGGTTAGAGTGTAGAGGCGGCAGGGTAGCCTAGTGGTTAGAGTGTAGAGGCGGCAGGGTAGTGGTTAGAGTGTAGAGGCGGCAGGGTAGCCTAGTGGTTAGAGTGTAGGGGCGGCAGGGTAGCCTAGTGGTTAGAGTGTAGAGGCGGCAGGGTAGCCTAGTGGTTAGAGTGTAGAGGCGGCAGGGTAGCCTAGTGGTTAGAGTGTAGAGGCGGCAGGGTAGCCTAGTGGTTAGAGTGTGGAGGCGGCAGGTAGCCTAGTGGTTAGAGTGTAGAGTCGGCATGGTAGCCTAGTGGTTAGAGTGTAGAGGCGGCAGGGTAGCCTAGTGGTTAGAGTGTAGAGGCGGCAGGGTAACCTAGTGGTTAGAGTGTAGAGGCGGCAGGGTAGCCTAGTGGTTAGAGTGTAGAGGCGGCAGGGTAGCCTAGTGGTTAGAGTGTAGAGGCGGCAGGGTAGCCTAGTGGTTAGAGTGTAGAGGGGGCAGGGTAGCCTAGTAGTTAGAGTGTAGAGGCGGCAGGGTAGCCTAGTGGTTAGAGCGTTGGACTAGTAACCAGAAGGTTGCAAGTTCAAACCCCCGAGCTGACAAGGTACAAATCTGTCGTTCTGCCCCTGAACAGGCAGTTAACCCACTGTTCCTAGACCAGTTAACCCACTGTTCCTAGACCATCATTGTAAATAAGAATTTGTTCTTAAGTGACTTGCCTAGTTAAATGAAGGTAAAAAAATTGGTGAAACACCAAGTAAAGACATCAAATGATGAAGATATCCTCATTCTACAATGTAGAAAATCGTCCAAATAATCAATCAATCAATCAATCAATGGATCAACAGTGAATAGTACCTGTTGGTGCTGTTGGTGTGGCTGTTGATGTCTCTGTACACCACAACATACTGCAATATCTTCCCGTTCCTCTCAGACAGCGCTGGAGGATCCCACGCCAGCTGGGTGGTCGACGTGGTCAACCTAAAAACGCTAGCGTGGGTTAGTAGGTGCACGCTGCCTATTGGCTGTCGGCAATCTAGTCCTACGAGACGGGACTTCGTTTAAACACCCCCCCCCCCTTATTCACAGACTCAGATATAGAAGTACAAGGAGGATTCTTTCTAGCGGATATTGGTATCACACACACACACAACACACACAACACACACAATAAATCAATCGATACGTAATCGTCGTAAAGAGCGCAAATATTTCAAAAAGTTTGTTGATGCAGGACAGGGGACACGGCCGGACTGACCATGATGACTGAAACAGAGCAAGGACTTAAAGGCCATTTTGTACCAGAAGTGTCCAAAACTTCAGCGGACCTTCGACTGCATGAAAGATGGCAGTTACAACAACTGTGCCAAGTTGTGTAAAGTAGATAGCCATGTTTTGGCACAGAGCTGCAGCACTCACATCTACTCACGGAGAGCAGACACACACACACACAGACACACACACACACACACACACACACACACACACACACACACACACACACACACACACACACACACACACACACACACACGCAGACACACACACACACACGCACACACACGCAGACACACACACACACACACACACGCGCAGACACACACACACACGCAGACACACACACACACACGCACACACACACGCAGACACACACACACGCAGGTACGCACCCTGTCACGCAGAGTTTTAAGGGGTACCCGCTGGGCACATCTTCTTGCGTGCTGATCTCCTTGACATAGGCCTCTCCGGTACCGGCGCGGTTCAACGCACTCAGCCGGAACACGTAGGTGGCGCCCTTGAGAAGTCCGGTGACGGTGTGGTGGTCGACCGTCCGTTTGAATTCCCGTGAGGTGTAAGCCTGGATTCAATTAAAGTGGATTTTCATTTTTGGGCAGTAAATAATACACAGAGTCTCCGGAAAATATTCAGACCCCTTGACTTTATTTCACATTTTCACAGTAAAAATCCTCATCAATCTACACACAATACCCCATAATGACAAAGCAAAAAACAGGTTGAGAAATTTTTGCAAGTTTATTAAAAATAAAAAACAGAAATACCTTATTTACATAAGTATTCAGACGCTTTGCTATGAGACTCGAAATTGAGATCAGGTGCATCCTGTTTCTATTGATCATCCTTGAGATGTTTCTACAACGTGATTGGAGTCCACCTGTGGTAAATTCAATTGATTGGACATGATTTGGAAAGGCACACACCTGTCTATAAGGTGCCACAGTTGACAGTGCGTGTCGAAGGAATTGTCCGTAGAGCTCCGAGACAGGATTGTGTCAAGGCACAGATCTGGGGAAGGGTACTAAAACATTTCTGCAGCATTGAAGGTCCCTAAGAAAACAGTGGCCTCCATCAATCTTAAATGGAAGGAATTTGGAACCACCAAGACTCTTCCTAGAGCTGGCCGCCCGGCCAAACTGAACAATCGGGGGAGAAGGGCCTTGGTCAGGGAGGTGACCAAGAACCACATGGTCACTCTGACAGAGCTCTATAGTTCCTCTGTGGAGATGGGAGAATGTCATTATGGGGTATTGTGGTGTCATTATGGGGTATTGTGGTGTCATTATGGGGTATTGGGATGTCATTATGGGGTATTGCGGTGTCATTATGGGGTATTGTGGTGTCATTATGGGATATTGTGGTGTCATTATGGGGTATTGCGGTGTCATTATGGGGTATTGTGGTGTCATTATGGGATATTGTGGTGTCATTATGGGGTATTGTGGTGTCATTATGGGGTATTGTGATGTCATTATGGGGTATTGTGTGTAGATTGATGAGGGGAAAAAACAAAAAATTGAAATAATTTCAGTATTAGGCTGTAACGTAACAAAATGTGGGAAAAGTCAAGGGGTCTGAATACTTTCCGAAGGCACCGTATATCAATATCATGAGCCTTTTGATCTCAGAGAATAGTACTGAAAGCAGTAATTAAAGGGGAAGTTGAAACCCGAACCAACGATTACAGTTCCTCCTGGCCTATAGGCTACTTTCAGGGTGAGGAAGTTGGAGCCATAAATATCAAGTTCAAAATCCCGAAACTTCCCTTTTAAAAACATTTATTTCCAAAGTGGTCCTAGGACCGTATTCAGAAACCGTCTCTGTGCGCTGGTCTAGAATCAGGTCCTCCCTTATCCATGTTATCATATTCATTATGATCTAAAGGGCCTAAACTGATCCTAGATCAGCAACTCTGCTTCATGAATACAGGATGGTAAAAGACATCTACCGTGTCCTCTCGGAGTCTGTACTGCAGCTGATAGCCCATCATTTCTCCCACCATGTCTTTAGGAGGCTGCCACTGGATCAGGGCGGTGTCACTGTTAGTGGTGCTGATCATCATGGTGGGGCGACCCGGGACTGGGGGGGGTAAGAGAAGATATATGAGGTCAGCTTCATACATCACACAGGCCTCAGCCATACAGTCTCTCTGCAGAACATCTGAGTTCTCCTCCTGCTTCTCTATAAACACCCTGCCAAACTTTGTGTGTTAGATGTCATCACCCCCCAGTGGCTAGTAGCGGTATCTCTCCCCCTAGTGACCAGTAATGGTATCCCCCCAGTGGCCAGTAACGGTATCTCCCCCTAGTGGCCAGTAACGGTATCTCCCCCTAGTGGCCAGTAACGGTATCTCCCCCCCCCTAGTGGCCAGTAACGGTATCTCCCCCAGTGGCCAGTAACGGTATCTCCCCCTAGTGGCCAGTAACGGTATCTCCCCCTAGTGGCCAGTAACGGTATCTCCCCCTAGTGGCCAGTAACGGTATCTCCCCCCCTAGTGGCCAGTAACGGTATCTCACCTGCTCCGGTGGTGGTGATGACTTTAGCTTTGCTGCGCGCCCCGTCTCCCTTGGTTGTGTAGGCTGCCACGGTAACAGAGTAGGTGGTCTCGGAGTGCAGACCAGTGATGGTGGCCTCCTGAGAGAAGCAACATATGGTCATGGGTTAGAGGTTAGGGGTCAAGGGTTAGAGGTCAGGGGTTAGAGGTCGACCACGTAGACTGTGTGTGTGTGAGCGACACGTTCGCCTTACTTCATGTATCCAAAAACGCCACCCCCTTAGACAAGAATGCATCGACACACAAACACACTTATTTGCTTAAGCTTGGCACACACACACACAGACACACACCCCCCACACACCTTTCTCCATCCACCTACCGTATCTAGTTTGATGCCAATTCAGAAACGTAGAAAAAAAATATTTTCCATCAACACTGACGTCTAAAATGGAGAAAGGTTGTTTTTTTTTAGAAGGTACTGTGTCTGTCACCATAAAGCACTTCACCAAACACACACAAACCCAGAGAAACAAACAGAGGAACCAGAACTGAACAGGGCCCGTGTGTCAGTGGTCATACCTGGGTCATGTTCAGTAGGGCACAACTTATCAAAACATTTATATGACCGGAACAAACCGGAAACAGAAAACTCAGACACACACACACAAGGTGGACCGGAACAAACCGGAAGCTTTGGAACTGCAGCGAGCGCACACACTCAGACACACACAAAGACACACACAAAGACACACACACTCAGACACACACACTCAGACACACACAAAGACACACACAATGACACACACACTCAGACACACACAAAGACACACACACAAGGTGGACGGAACAAACCGGAAGCTTTGGAACTGCAGCGAGCGCACACACAAAGACACACACAAAGACACACACAAAGACACACACACAGACACACACACACAGACACACACAAAGACACACACAAAGACACAGACACAGACACACACAAAGACACACACACAGACACACACACAGACACACACACAGACACACACAAAGACACACACACAGACACACACACAGACACACACACAGACACACACACAGACACACACAAAGACACACACAAAGACACACACACAGACACACACAAAGACACACACAAAGACACACACAAAGACAGACACAAAGACACACACAAAGACACACACAAAGACACACACAAAGACAGACACACACACAGACACACACACAGACACACACACTCAGACACACACACACAGACACACACACTCAGACACACACACTCAGACACACTCAGACACACACTCAGACACACACTCAGACACACACACACACACACACACACACACACACACACACAGACACACACTCAGACACACACACACTCAGACATACACACAGACACACACATCCACACAGACACACACATCCACTCAGACACACACATCCACTCAGACACACACACACACACACACACACACACACGCACACACACTCAGACACACACACACTCACACACACACACTCAGACACACACACACAAAGACACACACTCACTGACACACACACACACACACACACACTCAGACACACGCACACACACGCATGCACGCACGCCTGTGTCTGAGTGTCTTTGTCTCTGTGTGTGTCAGTGTGTGTGTGTGTGTGTGTGTGTGTCTTTGTGTGTCAGTGTGTGTGTGTGTGTCAGTGTGTGTGTGTGTGTGTCAGTGTGTGTGTCTGTGTGTGTGTGTGTGTGTGTGTCTGAGTGTGTGTGTGTGTGTGTGTGTGTGTGTGTGTCTTTGTGTGTCAGTGTCAGTGTGTGTGTCAGTGTGTGTGTCAGTGTGTGTCTGTGTGTGTGTCTGAGTGTGTGTGTCTGTGTGTGTGTGTGTCTGAGTGTGTGTGTCTGTGTGTGTGTCTGTGTGTGTGTGTGTGTGTCAGTGTGTCAGTGTGTGTGTCAGAGTGTGTGTCAGTGTGTGTGTCTGTGTGTGTGTCTGAGTGTGTGTCAGTGTGTGTGTCTGAGTGTGTGTCAGTGTGTGTGTCAGTGTGTGTGTCAGTGTGTGTGTCAGTGTGTGTCAGTGTGTGTGTCTGAGTGTGTGTTTAGCTCTATCAAGCCTGCAGTCTTCCTCTCGTATTCTCTCACTGTGATATTTGCCTTAATGCCGTTTCTCTAACTAATCAACGGTTTAATTTCCTAACCATGGAAGAACATTTAACAGTCTATATAAACCCGGAGAGTGTTTTTACAGTCGTTCTAAGTTGTCTCTCTGTGCTCCCTCATCAACTATAAAGAGAGACCGGAGGAGACCAGAGAGAGAAAATTGTGAATTTTCAGAAAACCTTTTAACTTTTATAGAGGAAAAGTAAAATTACTGTAATCACACAGAATTACTTTTTTACTGCCTGACTCGGTGATCTGGTCTGTCTGGGGAAGGGACAGGGTTTCTGATGGCTGTTTAGGTAATGGGTTTGTTCTACCTGCTACACTGGGACCGAGAGACTGAAGAACAGCTTCTATCTCAAGGCCGTCAGACTGCCAAACAGCCATCACTAGCACATCAGAGAGGCTTCTGCCTACATGGAGACCCAATCACTGGACACTAACAAATGGATCCCTAGTCTCTTTACATAACGCCACTTTAATAATGTCTACATGTCCTACAGTACCCATCTCATATGTATATACTGTACTCTATACCATCTACTGCATCTTGCCTATGCCGATCGGCCATCGCTCATCCATATATTTATATGTACATATTCTCATTCAACCCTTTTAGATTTGTGTGTATTAGGTAGGTAAGTGTTGTGGTAAGTGTTGTGGAATTGTTAGATTATTTGTTAGATATTACTGCACTGTCAGAACCAGAAGCACAAGCATTTTGCTACACTCGCATTAGCATCTGCTAAACATGTGTATGTATTACCAATAACATTTGATTTGGTTTGATTTGGACCTAATGAGTTAAGTAACACTAAAGGATATCAGTGACACACACACACACACACACACACGTAGGCTAGGTGCCTGTGTGTATGTGTCCGTGTGTGTGTGCTAGCGCAGTCTATATGTGTCGGTCAGTCGATATGAGTGCAACATAAGGTATGTCAGGATACAGCAGATGAAAGAAGTGAGTTAAAGGGATGATAGATGGATGATAAGGGAGTGAGTTAAAGGGATGATAGATGGATGATAAGGGAGTGAGTTAAAGGGATGATAGATGGATGATAAAGGAGTGAGTTAAAGGGATGATAGATGGATGGAGTGAGTTAAAGGGATGACGATAGATGGATGATAAGGGAGTGAGTTAAAGGGATGATAGATGGATGATAAGGGAGTGAGTTAAAGGGATGATAGATGGATGATAAGGGAGTGAGTTAAAGGGATGATAGATGGATGGATGATAGATGGAGTGAGTTAAAGGGATGATAGATGGATGGATGATAGATGGAGTGAGTTAAAGGGATGATAGATGGATGGATGATAGATGGAGTGAGTTAAAGGGATGATAGATGGATGATAAGGGAGTGAGTTAAAGGGATGATGATAGATGGAGTGAGTTAAAAAGGGATGATAGATGGATGATAAAGGAGTGAGTTAAAAAGGGATGATAGATGGATGATAAAGGAGTGAGTTAAAAGGGATGATAGATGGATGATAAGGAGTGAGTTAAAGGGATGATAGATGGATGATAAGGAGTGAGTTAAAGGATGATGATAGAAGGATGATAAGGGAGTGAGTTAAAGGATGATGATAGATGGATGATAAGGAGTGAGTTAAAAAGGGATGACGATAGATGGATGATTAGGGAGTGAGTTAAAGGGATGACGATAGATGGATGATAAGGGAGTGAGTTAAAGATGATGATAGATGGATGATAAGGGAGTGAGTTAAAAAGGGATGATAGATGGATGATAAGGGAGTGAGTTAAAAAGGGATGATAGATGGATGATAAGGGAGTGAGTTAAAGGGATGATAGATGGATGATAAGGGAGTGAGTTAAAGGGATGATGATAGAAGGATGATAAGGGAGTGAGTTAAAGGGATGATGATAGAAGGATGATAAGGGAGTGAGTTAAAGGGATGACGATAGATGGATGATAAAGGAGTGAGTTAAAGGGATGATGATAGATGGATGATAAGGGAGTGAGTTAAAGGGATGATGATAGATGGATGATAAGGGAGTGAGTTAAAGGGATGATGATAGATGGATGATAAAGGAGTGAGTTAAAGGGATGATGATAGATGGATGATAAGGGAGTGAGTTAAAGGGATGATGATAGATGGATGATAAGGGAGTGAGTTAAAGGGATGATGATAGATGGATGATAAAGGAGTGAGTTAAAGGGATGATGATAGATGGATGATAAGGGAGTGAGTTAAAGGGATGATGATAGATGGATGATAAGGAGTGAGTTAAAGGGATGATGATAGATGGATGATAAGGGAGTGAGTTAAAAGGATGATAGATGGATGATAAGGAGTGAGTTAAAGGGATGATGATAGATGGATGATAAGGGAGTGAGTTAAAAAGGGATGATAGATGGATGAGAAGGGAGTGAGTTAAAGGGATGATGATAGATGGATGATAAGGGAGTGAGTTAAAGGGATGATGATAGATGGATGATAAGGGAGTGAGTTAAAGGGATGACGATAGATGGATGATTAGGGAGTGAGTTAAAGGGATGACGATAGATGGATGATAAGGGAGTGAGTTAAAAAGGGATGATAGATGGATGATAAGGGAGTGAGTTAAAGGGATGATAGATGGATGATAAGGAGTGAGTTAAAGGGATGATAGATGGATGATAAAGAAGTGAGTTAAAGGGATGATAGATGGATGGAGTGAGTTAAAGAGATGACGATAGATGGATGATGAAGGGAGTGAGTTAAAGGGATGATAGATGGATGATAAGGGAGTGAGTTAAAGGATGATAGATGGATGATGGAGTGAGTTAAAGGGATGATAGATGGATGGATGATAGATGGAGTGAGTTAAAGGGATGATAGATGGATGGATGATAGATGGAGTGAGTTAAAGGGATGATAGATGGATGGATGATAGATGGAGTGAGTTAAAGGGATGATAGATGGATGATAAGGGAGTGAGTTAAAGGGATGATGATAGATGGAGTGAGTTAAAGGGATGATAGATGGATGATAAAGGAATGAGTTAAAAAGGGATGATAGATGGATGATAAAGGAGTGAGTTAAAAAGGGATGATAGATGGATGATAAGGGAGTGAGTTAAAGGGATGATAGATGGATGATAAGGGAGTGAGTTAAAAAGGGATGATAGATGGATGATAAGGGAGTGAGTTAAAGGGATGATGATAGATGGATGATAAGGGAGTGAGTTAAAAAGGGATGATAGATGGATGATAAGGGAGTGAGTTAAAAAGGGATGATAGATGGATGATAAGGGAGTGAGTTAAAGGGATGATAGATGGATGATAAGGGAGTGAGTTAAAGGGATGATGATAGAAGGATGATAAGGGAGTGAGTTAAAGGGATGATGATAGAAGGATGATAAGGGAGTGAGTTAAAGGGATGATAGATGGATGATAAGGGAGTGAGTTAAAGGGATGATGATAGAAGGATGATAAGGGAGTGAGTTAAAAAGGGATGATAGATGGATGATAAGGGAGTGAGTTAAAGGGATGATGATAGATGGATGATAAGGGAGTGAGTTAAAAAGGGATGATAGATGGATGATAAGGGAGTGAGTTAAAGGGATGATGATAGATGGATGATAAGGGAGTGAGTTAAAGGGATGATAGATGGATGATAAGGGAGTGAGTTAAAAAGGGATGATAGATGGATGATAAGGGAGTGAGTTAAAGGGATGATGATAGATGGATGATAAGGGAGTGAGTTAAAGGGATGATGATAGATGGATGATAAGGGAGTGAGTTAAAGGGATGATGATAGATGGATGATAAGGGAGTGAGTTAAAGGGATGACGATAGATGGATGATTAGGGAGTGAGTTAAAGGGATGACGATAGATGGATGATAAGGGAGTGAGTTAAAAAGGGATGATAGATGGATGATAAGGGAGTGAGTTAAAGGGATGATGATAGAAGGATGATAAAGGAGTGAGTTAAAAAGGGATGATAGATGGATGATAAGGGAGTGAGTTAAAGGGATGATGATAGAAGGATGATAAAGGAGTGAGTTAAAGGGATGACGATAGATGGATGATAAGGGAGTGAGTTAAAGGGATGATGATAGATGGATGATAAGGGAGTGAGTTAAAAAGGGATGATAGATGGATGATAAAGGAGTGAGTTAAAAAGGGATGATAGATGGATGATAAAGGAGTGAGTTAAAAAGGGATGATAGATGGATGATAAAGGAGTGAGTTAAAGGGATGATAGATGGATGATAAGGGAGTGAGTTAAAGGGATGATGATAGATGGATGATAAGGGAGTGAGTTAAAGGGATGACGATAGATGGATGATAAGGGAGTGAGTTAAAGGGATGATGATAGATGGATGATAAAGGAGTGAGT
>NC_056438.1:77835776-77863276 GCF_018296145.1 Oncorhynchus tshawytscha | reverse complement strand
TCAGAGACAGGATTGTGGCGAGGCACAGATCTGGGGAAGGGTACCAAAACATTTCTGCTGCTTTGAAGGTCCCCAAGAACACAGTGGCCTCCATTATTCTTAAATGGAAGAAGTTTGGAACCACCAAGACTCTTCCTAGAGCTGGCCGCCCGGCAAAACTGAGCAATTGGGGGGAGAAGGGCCTTGGTCAGGGAGGTGACCAAGAACCAAATGGTCACTCTGACAGAGCTCCAGAGTTCCTCTGTGGAGATGGGAGAACCTTCCAGAAGGACAACCATCTCTGCAGCACTTCACCAATCAGGCCTTTATGGTAGAGTGGCCAGACGGAAGCAGAGTGCAAAAGGCCCCTAAAGACTCTGACCACGAGAAACAAGATTCTCTGGTCTGACGAAACCAAGATTGACCTCTTTGGCCTGAATGCCAAGCGTCACTTCTGGAGGAAACCAGGCAACATTCCTACGGTGATATATGGTGGTGGGGGCAGCATCATGCTGTGGTGATGTTTTTCAGAGGTAGGGACTGGGAGACTAGTCAGGATCGAGGCAAAGATGAATGGAGCAAAGTACAGAGAAATCCTTGATGAAAACCTGCTCCAGACCGCTCAGGACCTCAGAGTGGAGCGAAGGTTCACCTGCCAACAGGACAACGACACTAAGCACACAGCCAAGACAACGCAGGAGTGGCTTTTGTACAAGTCTCTGAATGTCCTTGAGTGGCCCAGCCAGAGCCCGGTCTTGAAACCGATCGAACATCTCTGGAGAGACCTGAAAATAGCTGTGCAGCAACGCTCCTCATCCAACCTGACAGAGATTGAGAGGATCTGCAGAGAAGAATGGGAGAAACTCCACATTTTTTAAATATATTTAAAAAAAAATTAACCTTTATTTAACTGGCAAGTTAGTTAAGAACAAATTCTTATTTACAATGACGGCCTACCGAGGAACAGTGGGGTTAACTCCCTTGTTCAGGAGCAGAACGACAGATTTTTACCTCATCAGCTGTGCCAATACAGGTGTGCCATACCCAAGACGACTCCAGGCTGTAATCGCTGCCAAAGGTGTTTCAACAAAGTACTAAGTAAAGAGTCTGAATAGTTATGTAAATATATTTCAGTTTTGTATTTTTTTTTTAATACATTTGCGAAAATGTCTACGCTTATGGACAATAAACTACAGAGCAGGTGTTTTTAAAGTCTGAGACACTGGGCCTCCTTAAAGATTATTTAAGTGATTTTTTTTTATTTAAATAAACATATTATAGCTAGAGACAGACCTAATACTTATTCATTATTAGACAACCGAATACAGTTTGACTTTCCTTTCACGTCTCCCCTGACACTCTCTGGAACTCCCTGGGGAGGCGATAGAGTATATTAGATTTAAATATATACCATATCATACAACGTTTTAAAATAAATTATATAGTATATTGGAAACATTCTTTCCATGCTGAGTAGATCCAGTGGGATGTGAAAGCCTGTTAGATGCTGCGGCGCTTTGACGGTGCAGACCATAAAATGCTACGCTAGCCCTGTCATCTCCCCCTGCTGCTACCACTCTACACTGCTACGCTAGCCCTGTCACCTCCCCCTGCTACTAGTACTCTACACTGCTACGCTAGCCCTGTCACCTCCCCCTGCTGCTACCACTCTACACTGCTACGCTAGCCCTGTCACCTCCCCCTGCTACTACCACTCTACACTGCTACGCTAGCCCTGTCACCTCACCTCCCCTGCTAATACCACTCTACACTGCTACGCTAGCCCTGTCAACTCCCCTGCTAATACCACTCTACACTGCTACGCTAGCCCTGTCAACTCCCCCTGCTGCTACCACTCTACACTGCTACGCTAGCCCTGTCACCTCCCCCTGCTGCTACCACTCTACACTGCTACGCTAGCCCTGTCATCTACCACCCCTGCTGCTACCACTCCCCCCTGCACTGCTACACGCTAGCCCTGTCATCTCCCCCTGCTACTAGTACTCTACACTGCTACGCTAGCCCTGTCATCTCCCCCTGCTAATACCACTCTAGCACTGTCACCTACGCTAGCCCTGTCAACTACCCCTGCTACTAGTCACTCTACACTGCTACGCTAGCCCTGTCACCTCCCCTGCTAATACCACTCTACACTGCTACGCTAGCCCTGTCACCTCTAGTACCCCTGCTAATCACCACTCTACACTGCTACGCTAGCCCTGTCACCTCCCCTGCTAATACCACTCTACACTGCTACGCTAGCCCTGTCAACTCCCCTGCTACTACCACTCTACACTGCTACGCTAGCCCTGTCTCCTACCCCCCTGCTAATACCACTCTACACTGCTACGCTAGCCCTGTCACCTCCCCCTGCTAATACCACTCTACACTGCTACGCTAGCCCTGTCTCCTACCCCCTGCTAATACCACTGCTACAGCCCTGCTCCCCGCTAGCCCTGTCTAGCCCTCATCCCCCTGCTAATACCACTCTACACTGTCACCTCCTACGCTAGCCCTGTCTCCTAGCCCTGTCCCCCTGCTGCTACCACTCTACACTGCTACGCTAGCCCTGTCTCCTCCCCCCTGCTAATACCACTCTACACTGCTACGCTAGCCCTGTCTCCCCTGCCTACCACTCCCCCTGCTAGCCCTGTCATACCACTCTACACTGCTACGCTAGCCCTGTCACCTCTCCTACCACCCCTGCTAGCCCTGTCATACCACTCTACACTGCTACGCTAGCCCTGTCTCCTCCCCCTGCTAATACCACTCTACACTACACTAGCCCTGTCTACCTCCCCCCTGCTACCACTCTACACTGTCTAGCCCTCACCCCCCTGCTAATACCACTCTACACTGCTACGCTAGCCCTGTCACCTCCCCCTGCTAATACCACTCTACACTGCTACGCTAGCCCTGTCACCTCCCCCTGCTAATACCACTCTACACTGCTACGCTAGCCCTGTCAACTCCCCCTGCTAATACCACTCTACACTGCTACGCTAGCCCTGTCACCTCCCCCTGCTAATACCACTCTACACTGCTACGCTAGCCCTGTCAACTCCCCTGCTAATACCACTCTACACTGCTACGCTAGCCCTGTCAACTCCCCTGCTAATACCACTCTACACTGCTACGCTAGCCCTGTCACCTCCCCCTGCTAATACCACTCTACACTGCTACGCTAGCCCTGTCAACTCCCCCTGCTAATACCACTCTACACTGCTACGCTAGCCCTGTCACCTCCCCTGCTGCTACCACTCTACACTGCTACGCTAGCCCTGTCACCTCCCCCTGCTAATACCACTCTACACTGCTACGCTAGCCCTGTCAACTCCCCCTGCTAATACCACTCTACACTGCTACGCTAGCCCTGTCAACTCCCCCTGCTGCTACCAGGGAGAAAGAGAGAGAGAGAAAGAGAGAGAGCGAGCCAGAGAGAGAGAGAGAGAAAGAGAGAGAGCGAGCCAGAGAGAGAAAGTGAGAGAGACTTGTTTTGTGGAACGAACGGATCACGCTATTTTGAATGGGGAGGAATGCAAATGTGATGACACGGCTGAGACGAGGAAAGAGAGAGGAAGGAGGGAGGAAGGAAGGAGGAAGGAAGGAAGAAGAGACGTGGAGAGAGGAAGGAGTGAGGAAGGAGGGAGGAAGGAGAGAGGAAGGAGAGAGGAAGGAGGGAGGGAGAGAGGAAGGAGAGATGAAGGAGGGAGGGAGAGTGGAAGGAGGGAGGAAGGAGGGAGGAAGGAAGGAGAGAGAAGGAGGGAGGAAGGAGAGAGGAAGGAGGGAAGAAGGAGAGAGGAAGGAGAGAGAGACGTGGAGAGAGGAAGGAGAGAGGAAGGAGGGAGGAAGGAGAGAGGAAGAGAGGAGAGAGGAAGGAGGGAGGAAGGAGAGAGGAAGGAGAGAGGAAGGAAGGAGGGAGGAAGGAGGGAGGAAGGAGAGAGGAAGGAGGGAGGAAGAGACGTGGAGAGAGGAAGGAGAGAGGAAGGAGGGAGGAAGGAGAGAGGAAGGAGAGAGGAAGGAGGGAGGAAGAGACGTGGAGAGAGGAAGGAGGGAGGAAGGAGAGAGGAAGGGAGAGAGGAAGGAGGAGGAAGGAGGGAGGAAGGAGGGAGGGAGGAAGGAGAGAGGAAGGGAGAGAGAAGGAAGGAGAGAGGAAGGAGAGAGGAAGGGACATGGAGAGAGGAGAGAGGAGGGAAGGAGAGAGGAGGGAGGAAGGAGGGAGGAAGGAGAGAGGAAGAGACATGGAGAGAGGAAGGAGGGAGGAAGGAGAGAGGAAGGAGGGAGGAAGGAGAGAGGAGGGAGGAAGGAGAGAGGAAGGAGGGTGGAAGGAGAGAGGAAGGGACATGGAGAGAGGAAGGAGGGAGGAAGGAGAGGAAGGAGGGAGGAAGGAGAGAGGAGGGAGGAAGGAGGGAGGAAGGAGAGAGGAAGAGACGTGGAGAGAGGAAGGAGAGAGGAGGAAGGAGAGAGGAAGGAGAGAGGAAGGAGGGAGGGAAGGAAGGAGGGTGGAAGGAGGGAGGAAGGAGAGAGGAAGGAGGGTGGAAGGAGGGAGGAAGGAGAGAGGAAGGAGGGTGGAAGGAGGGAGGAAGGAGAGAGGAAGGAGGGAGTGTTTTTGATTGACAGAGAGAAACAAGCTGAGATGGTGCTTCTTCTTTCTCTCCTTCCCTTGTTCATTTCCTTCATTCATCTCTCCTCCATGCTGAGGCAGGCAAGGCCACAGAGTTACTGAAGCATAGCCCTGTATCTCACACACACACACACACACACACACACACACACACACACACACACACACACACACACACACACACACACACACACACACACACACACACACACACACACACACACACACACACACACACACACACACCTGCATAGGATGCGAGTTAAGTGGAGTTGGAGTAAGAAGGGCGAGGAGCGTACGTAATTTGCAGCACATGCTCTGCCAAACACTTTTCCATTTCTTCCATCGCGGTTCTTTTAATTAGGCCTGTTCTGTGGTACATATTTAGCCCCACCAGAGATTTTGATAGGAGTTCCAACAAACAGGTCACACAGCCTGTGTCACTGACGGCAAGACAACCAATAAAAACCCGTTCAGCAAGCGTCAGAGACGTTCTGACTACTATGCAGGTTATTGTTAAAAAAAAAATAGAGGAGTCTAAGTTTGTAACTGTGCTAAAGTTGTAAAACTGTCATAGAACCAGTTCCGACCAGTTCCGACCAGTTCCAACTATCAGATCATCCATATACTAGAGAAATAAACGATGGCTTTTTAACACAGCAGTCTCATATCGTCAGGCTGGTTCAGTAGCCAACAACATGTTGATGAAATGTTGATAGCCTGCTTCAAAACCAAAAGGTACGTGGTCACTAAAGTAGATGGGGGGGTTTGTTAAATTATATTTTTAAACAAAATATAAAAATAAATGGAGGGAATTTGGAGCAGCAGCTTTGTCTTCCTGTGAGCGCTGAGCGATTTGTAACGGAGCTTAAGAGGTGTGTAAAGACAGCTCCATGATCGACGAGTGGGATTTACAACTGCTCACATAGCCTGAGACACACACACACAAACAAACACACACACACACACACAACACACACACACACACACACACACACACACACACACACACACACACACACACGCATCAGGCCTAATGAAGGGTAAAACATTGATCGTAGTGGGGACTGTACTAAAACCACTGAGGTTCTAGTAGTGATCTCAGGTTAAAACCACTCACCCTGGTAATGATCGTAGTGGGACTGCACTGGTTAAGTACACTGAGTGTACAAAACATTAAGAACACCTGCTCTTTCCCTGACATAGACTGACCGGGTGTCACGACTTCCGCCGTAGTCGGCCCCTCTCCTTATTCGGGCGGTGTTCGGCGGTCGACGTCACCGACCTTCTCGCCATCGCTGATCCATTTTTCATTTTCCATTGGTTTTGTCTTGTTTACCATTACACCTGGTTCCAATCCCATCAATTACCTGTTGTGTATTTAACCCTCTGTTTCCCCTCATGTCCTGGTCGGTGATTGTTTGTTGTATGTATTGGTGCGACGGGTTTTGCACCCTCTTATTTTATTTTGTATATTTATTAAACAGGTCTGTTTTATACCAAGTTCACTCTCCTGCGCCTGACATCCCTGCCACCAGCACCCATTACACCAGGTGAAAGCTATGATCCCTTATTGATGTCACTTTGTTAAATCCGCTTTAAAAAAATATATATATATTTTTTTTTTAAGTGTCCAGAGCTGGGATTTAATCCACAATCTACGGAACAGGAAGTCACTGCTGAGAACACTGTGCTCTCCACACACAATAGTAGTTCGAGTGTTGGGCTAGTCATCGAAAGATTTTTCATGTCTGAATTGAATGAACCCTATCCCAAACCTTAACCAATCAGAATTAATATCTGAATTTAATTAATCCTATCATAAACCTTAATCCTGAACATAACCAATCAGAATTAATATCTGCATTTAATTAACCCTATCCCAAACCTTAACCAATCAGAATTAATATCTGAATTTAATTAATTAACCCTATCCCAAACCTTAACCCTGGACATAACCAATCAGAATTAATATCTGAATTTAATTAATTAATCCTATCCTAAACCTTAACCCTGAACATAACCAATCAGAATTAATATCTGAATTTAATTAATCCTAAACCTTAATCCTGAACATAAGCAATCAGAATTAATATCTGAATTTAATTAATTAATCCTATCCTAAATCTTAATCCTGAACATAAGCAATCAGAATTAATATCTGAATTTAATTAATCCTGAGCATAAACCTTAATCCTGAACATAACCAATCTGAATTAATATCTGAATTTAATTAATCCTAAACCTTAATCCTGATTAATTAATAATAATTAATAGTAATTAATCCTGAGCATAAACCTTAATCCTGAACATAAGCAATCAGAATTAATATCTGAATTTAATTAATCCTGTCATAAACCTTAATCCTGAACATAACCAATAACCAATCAGCATTCATCCTATCCTAAACCTTAACCCTGAACATAACCAATCAGCATTCATCCTATCCTAAACCTTAATCCTGAACATAAGCAATCAGAATTAATATCTGAATTTAATTAATCTTGTCATAAACCTTAATCCTGAACATAACCAATCACAATTAATATCTGAATTTAATTAATTAATTAATCATATCATAAACCTTAATCCTGAACATAACCAATCATAATTAATTTCTGAACATAATTCATCCTATCCTAAACCTTAACCCTGAACATAACCAATAGCCAATCAGCATTAATCCTATCCTAAACCTTAACCCTGAACATAACCAATAGCCAATCAGCATTCATCCTATCCTAAACTTTAACCCTGAACATAACCAATAGCCAATCAGCATTCATCCTATCCTAAACTTTAACCCTGAACATAACCAATAGCCAATCAGCATTCATCCTATCCTAAACCCTGAACATAACCAATCAGCATTAATCCTATCCTAAACCTTAACCCTGAACATAACCAATCAGCATTAATCCTATCCTAAACCTTAACCCTGAACATAACCAATCAGCATTAATCCTATCCTAAACCTTAACCCTGAACATAACCAATAGCCAATCAGCATTCATCCTATCCTAAACCTAAATGAGATGCTATACGGTCGGGGGCAACAAGGGTGTCGAGACAACGAACAGAACAAACTCGTAGTCACGCAACTTAATTCCCTGAGTACAAACCAAAGGTCCCCTCTTGTTTAAAGATATTCATGAATCTGCAAATCCTGAGGGTTACAGACTTAGGGCTGTTCGTTTTCATCTCCCTGCATTAATGCAACATGGGTAAATCGGTTTTGGTGGCAGAGAGAGAGGGTGAGAGAGAGAGAGAGAGAGAGAGAGAGGGTGAGGGTGAGAGAGAGAGAGAAAGAGAGAGGGTGAGAGAGAAAGAAAGAGAGGGTGAGAGAGAAAAGAGAAAGACAGAGAGAGAGGGAGTGAGGGTGAAAGAGAGAGAGCGAGTGAGTGAGGGTGAACGAGAGAGAGAGAGTGTGAGAGAGAGCGAGAGGTGTGAGAGAGAAGAGAGAGAGAGTGAGGGTGAAAGAGAGAGAGCGAGTGAGTGAGGGTGAAACAGAGAGAGAGAGAGAGAGGGTGAGAGTGAGAGAGAAAGAGTGAGTGAGGGTGAGAGAGAATGAGAGAGAGAGAGAGAGAGAGAAGAGGAGAGAATGAGGGTGAGAGACAGAGAGAGAGAGAGAGAGAGGGTGAGTGAGACAGAGAGAGACAGAGAGAGAGAGAGAGAGAGAGAGAAAGAGAGAGGGTGAGAGAGAGAGAGAGAGAAGGTGGGTGAGAGAGAGAGAGGGTGAGAGAGAAAGAAAGAGAGGGTGAGAGAGAAAGAGAGAAAGAGAGAGAGAGTGAGGGAGTGAGGGTGAAAGAGAGAGAGCGAGTGAGTGAGGGTGAAAGAGAGAGAGAGAGGGTGAGGGTGAGAGAGAGCGAGAGGGTGAGAGAGAAAGAGAGAGAGAGAGAGTGAGGGTGAAAGAGAGAGAGCGAGTGAGTGAGGGTGAAACAGAGAGAGAGAGAGAGGGTGAGGGTGAGAGAGAAAGAGTGAGTGAGGGTGAGAGAGAATGAGAGAGAGAGAGAGAGAGAATGAGGGTGAGAGACAGAGAGAGAGAGAGAGAGAGAGAGAGAGAGAGAGAGAGAGAGAGAGAGAGAGAGAGAGAGAGAGAGAGAGAAAGAGAAAGAGAAAGAGAGAGGGTGAGAGAGAGAGAGAAGGTGGGTGAGAGAGAGAGAGAAGGTGAGAGAGAAAGAGAGAGACAGAGTATATATAATTTATGACCAGGGGTAACAAGGCAGTGTAGTAACATGTATTAACCCTCAGCCACAAAGGAACAGGATCGATCCCACTAAGCCCTTCTGATGTAAAACATACATGAAATATTTAACAGCTGTTAGCATTAGCATAAAACCTGGTTGCAGTACACTAATCTCTGAGGGGATACGGCTCCGAGTGCAATTGGGAGTCAAGTGGCACAGGTTAAGGAAGAAGAAGGGAGGGGAGGGGGGAGAAACATTTAAAGAAGAAGAGAAGGATTGTGATAAATAAATGTAGTAGTGAACACAGACACATTTCCACATCTGTTCCCTGCTCTAGTGGTAAGGAAAGGGTAGATGTTTTTGAGAATGGTAGAGAAGTAAAGAGAGAGAGAGAGAGAGAAGAGAGAGAGAGAGAGAGAGAGAGAGAAGAGAGAGAGAGAGAGAGAGAGAGAGAGAGAGAGAGAATGAGAGAGAGAGAGAGAGAGAGAGAGAGAGAGAGAGAGAAAGAGCACGTGAGAGGAAAGGAGGTATAGAGAGGTGGGGAATGAGAGAGAGAGAGAGATGAACAAAAAAAAGAGGGATCAAGAGAACGACGGAAGGAAAAAGAGAGATTGAGATAAAAAAAGAGGAAAACCACAAGAGAGCGTTGGAGGACAGTACCTGAGCCTCAGGCAGGGCTACGTCCATGATGTTGGGCTGACCGCGTGGCTCCCCGTTCTCCAGCCTGGAGAAGATGACCTGGTAGCCCCTGATTTGGCCGTGCTGCTTCCCTGGCAGGGGGGCCTTCCACGTTACCCTGATGGCTGTAGAGTTCACAGCTTCTACCTCCAGCTTCCTGGGAGGGGCACCTGGCACTGTGGTAGGAGAGGGGGGGGGAGGAGGAAAAAAAAGCAAGTGTTATATATCTGAAAAACAGGAAATGCCAAGAGGTCTGGTGATTTTGAGCACTGGAGAAGGAGAAAGCGCTGGTAGTGAACCGACAACGAGATAAGTTAGCTACCAATCGAAGATCCCAACTTTACTAATTTATACGCGTGTCTGTTTGTTCAGGAAGTGTGCTACCTGAGGTCTCAACTGGTCACTTTGGGGAACGTCGTGATAGGAGGGGCGTTGGTGCATTGACTTCACACACACACACTCAATAATTATTTTAAAGGGAAAATCCACTCTTTTTGGTCTTTTTTTTTTTTTTTCAATAATCCCAAACTGTTTTGTATTTCGGCAGTCAGGTTTGAAGAAGCAAAGTGTCACCGACCACATCACCGACCACATCACCGACCACATCACCGACCACATCACCGACCACATCACTGACCACATCACTGACCACATCCTCATGATGCCAAATCCACCATGTCATTCGTTTCACTACTTCAGAGTAGTGAGAGGCATATATATATATTTTTTACGTGCGTTTTGGCAGAAATGCCTTCTGGAACATGTGAACTTCCATGTGCCTTAATAACAAACTCTTATGCCATCTGTAAATACGAATAAAAAGTTTAAATTACGAGTCTAGTTGGTTTAGCCAAGGAAAAAGTCAGGAACTTACCAGCTAGCAATGATTGGCTGAGCTAATGGATGTGTTGAACGAGAGATGAGTTCGGATTGGTTTGCCAAGCTTCTTTAACCTCTTGGATTTAGGGGGCACTATTTTAATTTTTGGATGAAAAACGTTCCCGTTTTAAACAAGATATTTTGTCACGAAAAGATGCTCGACTATGCATATAATTGACAGCTTTTGGAAAGAAGACACTCTGGCGTTTCCAAAACTGCAAAGATATTGTCTGTGAGTGCCACAGAACTGATGTTACAGGCAAAACACAGATAAAAATTGTGCCGCATTTTTTGAAACCGCCTCATGCCAATGACTCCTTATATGGCTGTGATTGAGCTACGAATAAGCTTACGTTTTCCACGTATTCCCCAAGGTGTCTAAAGCATTGTGACGTCTTTTTACGCATTTCCATTGAAGAATAGCCGTAAGGGAGGATATTTAGCAAGTGGTCACATGGTGTCTCCCGCAGAAACTCTTGCGTAAAATACTGAGGTAGCCATTTTTCCAATCGCTTCTTCTGAGAAACCAATTGCCTCGACGGATATATTATCGAATATATATGTTAAAAACACCTTGAGGATTGATTCTAAACAACGTTTGCCGTGTTTCTGTTGATATTATGGAGTTAATTTTGAAAAAAGTTTGGCGTTGTAATGGTAGCACTTTCTGGACGATTTCTCAGCCAAGCATGATGAACAAATGGGAGCTATTTCGCCTACAAAAATAATATTTTTGGAAAAAAGGAACATTTGCTATCTAACTGGGAGTCTCCTGAGTGAAAGCATCCGAAGTTCTTCAAAGGTAAATGATTTAATTTGGTTGCTTTTCTTATTTTCGTGAAAATGTTGCCTGCTGCCAGCAGAGCTAGCATAGCATTATGCCATGCTAAACTTACACAGATGCTTGTCTAGCGTTGGCTGTAACGCATATTTTGAAAATCTGAGATGACAGTGTTGTTAACAAAAGGCTAAGCTTGTGTTTGAATATATTTCTTTCATTTAATTTGCGATTTTCATGAATAGGAAAAGTTTCTCGGGGTATTTATGTCCACTGCGTTATGCTAATGCGTTTGAGGCGATGATTACGCTCCCGGATACGGGATTGCTCGTCGCAAGAGGTTAAAAGATACAACGTTGCCATGGAGAACTACAAAAGCAGGTGCTACTGCTCTCAATTATTTAACCTTTATTTAACTAGGCAAGTCTGTTAAGAACAAATTCTTATTTACAATGACGGCCTAGGAACAGTGGGTTAATTGCCTTGTTCAGGGGCAGAATGACTGATTTTTACCCTGTCAGCTCGGGGGATTCGATCTTGCAACCTTTCGGTTACTGGCCCAACACTCTAACCAATAGGCTACCTGCCTCCTCTACACTCTAACCACAAGGCTTACCTGCCACCTCTACACTCTAACCAATAGGCTACCTGCCGCGTCTACACTCTAGCCAATAGGCTACCTGCCGCCTCTACACCCTAACCAATAGGCTACCCTGCCACCCCATTTATCAGGCGCTATCGACAAAAGGTCAGTGGGGGAAAAGTTGTGATGTACTACTTCCTGCACACGGTCAGTGTGAACCCGGAGTGTCTTGTCACAATGGGCCAAACAAGCTGTAGCTATAAACAAAACGGCAGAACGTCTTACTTAGTTAAAGTGGTTCCAGTCTACCATGAATAGTTCATCCATCTATACGGGTAAGAGACTAGCTACAGTTTTCAGATGCTATATTATTTCTAATTTTGTCTGAAAGTCTTCTTCATTGCAAGTTAAAGAGTACTGTTAGCTAGCTATCTAAAACGTGTAGCTATGATCTGTGTAGTAATTTTATTAGTATCACAGAAAGCCTTGCCAGTTATAGCCTAATGTTAGCTAGCTAGCTAAAATTAGCTCGCTAGTTAACGTGTAGCTATGATCTGTGTAGTAATTTTATTAGTATCACAGAAAGCCTTGCCAGTTATAGCCTAATGTTAGCTAGCTAGCTAAAATTAGCACGCTAGTTAACGTGAAGCTATGATCTGTGTAGTAATATTATTAGTATCACAGAAAGCCTTGCTAGTTATAGCCTAATGTTAGCTAGCTAGCTAACATTGATCCTAGTTGGTTAGCTTTAGCTACCTGCAGATTCTTACTACAGTATTTAGTGCATGGTGGCTAGCTATGACAATCCGTTTGTACTGTATGACTTGGGATTATGGTTCATTGCTTAACTAGCTAGCTACATGTCTAAACAAAAGACTCAGATTTTGCCAGATGATTACGGCCATTGATTGTATTTCATGAACATGTGTACATGTCTTGACAGTGGTGACCCATCCACTTAGCTAGATGTGGCAGAGGGTTGGTTATAGCACTTATTTCACATGACCCATCAATTTAGACGAGTGTGATTGGGTAAGAATCATCTAAAAATTCTAAAATATTTATGCAGTATTTTTATCTGGACACATTCTATTTTCATTTATTTAACCAGGCAAGTCAGTTAAGAACAAATTCTTATTTTCAATGACGGCCTAGGAACAGTGGGTTAACTGCCTGTTCAGGAGCAGAACGACAGATTTGTACCTTGTCAGCTCAGGGGTTTGAACTTGCAACCTTCCGGTTACTAGTCCAACGCTCTAACCACTAGGCTACCCTGCCGCCTACACACTCTAACCACTAGGCTACCCTGCCACCTCTACACTCGAACCACTAGGCTACCCTGCCGCCTCTACACTCTAACCACTAGGCTACCCTGCCGCCTCTACACTCTAACCACTAGGCTACCCTGCCGCCTCTACACTCTAACCACTAGGCTACCCTGCCGCCCCTACACTCTAACCACTAGGCTACCCTGCCGCCTCTTCTAACCACTAGGTTACCCTGCCACCTCTACACTCTAACCACTAGGTTACCCTGCCGCCTTACACTCTAACCACTAGGCTACCCTGCCGCCCCTACACTCTAACCACTAGGCTACCCTGCCGCCCCTACACTCTAACCACTAGGCTACCCTGCCGCCCCTACACTCTAACCACTAGGCTATACACTCTAACCACTAGGCTACCCTGCCGCCCCTACACTCTAACCACTAGGCTGCCCTGCCGCCTCCACACTCTAACCACTAGGCTACCCTGCCGCCCCTACACTCTAACCACTAGGCTACCCTGCCGCCTCTCCACTCTAACCACTAGGCTACCCTGCCACCTCTACACTCTAACCACTAGGCTACCCTGCCGCCCCATTGTTACTATGCAAATAACCATTTCTCTGTGCAATTGACACGCTGAATGGGTGGAGCTAAAGCTTAAGAGGGTATGAATGATGCTGAATGGGTGGAGCTAAAGCTTAAGAGGGTGTGAACGATGCTGAATGGGTGGCGCTAAAGCTTAAGAGGGTATGAACGATGCTGAATGGGTGGAGCTAAAGCTTAAGAGGGTATGAACGATGCTGAATGGGTGGAGCTAAAGCTTAAGAGGGTATGAACGATGCTGAATGGGTGTAGACAAAGGAGAGCTCTCCAGTAGGTACCAAAACATTCACGGGACATTTTCTCAAAAGTGGGGTTACAAGTATATCAACTTTCAAAGCAGAATTACTTTCCCATTGTTCCTCAACTGCAGTGTGTGATGTACTATTATCTATCTCTGAGTCTCTACTTTTATCCAATGTTAAAAAAACACCATTTCAAATGTCGCTACATAAGACTGAATCCAGGTGGTAATGACTCCAGGTGGGTTCTAAATGTGTCTATCATTTGATTTTTCCTATATTTAAAAAGCATTTTAGTCATTTCAAAAGGTGGCATATTCCCCCTCTACTGTTGAACAGGAACAAATTCAATATTCCTTTTTTTATATTGTCCTAATATTTGTACGCTGTACATGAGCTTGTTTCCTCAAAAGAGAATACACCTCAGCAATGTAGAACAATTTTTGAAATGTTTTTTTTTTTACCCTAAAAGGTGAGTTCCAGACCTTTCTAGAACTATGCAGCATTACTAGTTATTGTTTATGGCAATCTCAAGAAAAACGAGTGCTTTTGGGTATGTCTATTTAGGCGTAAATCAAAATGTTGCCATAACATTCAAGAGGTTTTAAAAATGCGGCTAAATCCACAGAGGAATGCGTAAAGATCTGACTGCTGCCCATAGGATGCCTCGTTACCGCCAGCCTAGTGTGTGTGTGTGTGTAAAACCTCTAATTACAGCAATGAGCTGTGTAGCTGCAACTTCAAACACATTAATTATAGAGAGTTGCCTCCTAGGAACACTCCATCACGCTCCGAACAAAATAAAGAAGTGGGAAAAGGAGACGTGACTAAGTGTGTTGTGTTCCAGTTTCCAGGTCTCAGAGGGAGAGCCAGACGTGAACTATGCACGAGGACAGAACCACAGGACGAAGAAGACAGAGAGAGAAGGGATGAAGTCATAAAAAAGAGTTGGTGTTGAGGGTGATGAGCCTTAACCCTGGATAGCAAGTCTGAAAGTGACTGAGGAAGGTCAACACAGAGAGAGGACCAGAAGAGAGAGATCACGAGTTTAGAGAGAAGAGAGAGATCACGAGTATAGAGAGAAGAGAGAGATCACGAGTATAGAGAGAAGAGAGAGATCACCAGTATAGAGAGAAGAGAGAGATCACCAGTATAGAGAGTACAGGAAGAAGAGATGTGCAGCCGTACCTGTGGTAGAAACCAGAAGTGACACATAGAAACCAGAAGAGACCAGCAGAAACTTGTAAAACCAGTTAAGACCAAGAGACCAGTAGAAACAAGTAGATACCAGAAGAGACCAGTAGAAACCAGTAGATACCAGTAGAAACCAGTAGATACCAGTAGATACCAGAAGAGACCAGTATAAACCTGTAAAAACCAGTTAAGACCAATAGAGACCAGTATAGACCAGTAGAGACAAATAGTGACCTGTCAAAAAAAGCATAAATCAGTAGAGACAAGTCGAAACGGACAAACCAGTAGAAAATAGTAGAAACCAGTAAAGACTAATAGAAACCAGTAGAGACCAGCAGAAACCAGTAGAGACCAGCAGAAACCAGTAAAGACCAGCAGAAGACAGCATAAACCATCAGAAAACAGTAGAGACCAGCAGAAACCAGTAGAGACCAGCAGAGATCAGTAGAGACCAGTAGAAACCAGCAGAAACCAGTAGAGATCAGCAGAAACCAGTAGAGACCAACAGAAACCAGTAGAGACCAGTAGAGACCAGAGGAAACCAGTAGAGACCAGAAGAAACCAGTAGAGACCAGCAGAGACCAGCAGAAACCAGTAGAGACCAGCAGAAACCAGTAGAGACCAGAAACAGTTAAAGGGACAAATAGAGAAGGGAAGATGACGGCAGGAAAGCCAAAGAGACGGACGGAGGGAGGAGGAGGAGGAGGAGGAGTCCGTCGGAGTAGAAGACGGAGGGAGGAGTCAGTCGGAGTAGAAGAGCTTCACTCAGGGAGGACGACGGCACAACTCAGAACCAGAACCTACCGTCCTCTTTAGTTTTGATCCTGACCGGAGCGCTCTCTGGGCCCGGGCCCACATCAGTGTGAGCTCTAACCCACACCTGGTACTCTGTCCACTTCTCCAGGCCCTCCAGCACATAACTAGAGGCGTCTGCTCCGATCCCCGACACATCGTGGCGCTCGGGGTCCTCGCTGGCGCTGCCGGTGGACTGGTAGCTGACGGTGTACGCCACGATGGCGCCGTGGCGGGACGCAGCGGGCGGAGCCACCCAACTCACCTTGAGGGAGGTGGAGCTTAGACTGGACAGGTGCACCTCCTGAGGGGGGGCGGAGGGGGCTGTAAAGGGGGGAGGAGGGAGGGAACGAGCAGGGGAGGGAGGCATCAAGCTAAAATAATAACCCAACTAAAATAACAACATAACAAATGATGGGAAGGGAGGGGCTACAGACTCTGGACTGAGAGATTGGTTCAATCAGATATAAAATAACTATGTCTGTTTTTATATGTAGATATATGTAAATAAGGTGTGTGTGTGTGTGTGGCACATTGGTGGACTGATCACTGTGCCCTCAGCTGTATTCTGTACTAACGTCTCTATGAGGGATGTAAGAGACATGGCTGTGTGAGAGTGCAGAGGTCGCAATAACGCAGGATTCTGCATGTCTCGCACAGAAAGGGAAAGATTAAAAAACGCAGAAAAAAATATCTTGCTTTGTTTTGTAAATCCAGGTCTAAAATGCTTCTTATCGCAACTTCTGCTTGGCTTCACTCATTCATTCAGAATCGATCACGTAAAAAGTTGCTCTTCTCCACTCCGATAAAATATATTTGCACTCGTCTTGACCAATCAAACTCCCGCATTCACAAACAGCCATTCTATCAGCAGACCCGATCACCTATGCCTGATGTGTCCGTCCCGTGTAGTTTCTCCGATAGGAAGTTACAATGCAACATTAACTTGAAGCACAACATTAAGAAATGTAGCCAGCTACTTACTCCTTATGATAAACATTCTGATGGCCATGCATCATGTGGCTGCTAGCCAAATATAAGCTCATTTACTTAGAAAATGTGTGGCTGCTAGCCAAATAGCATTGCACTTCAGATTTCTGAAAGCTAATGCAACCCCCTGGTGTGTTAACACAGTGCCCCCTGGTGTGTGAACACAGTGCCCCCTGGTGTGTGAACACAGTGCCCCCTGGTGTGTGAACACTATCACCGTAACCCTGAGCTTGATGACAGTGGTTGGCGTTTGTCAGTCCTCTAAGTAGTGTCAGCTAAGAGATATACCAGATTTCACAGACCCACCGACCTCGGTAGCACTTTACATTACAGCTCGGTAATAACGTGGTAATAACCCGGCAACGTGGTAATAACGTGGTAATAACGTGGCAATAACCCGGTAGCGTGGTAATAACGCGGTAATAACGTGGCAATAACCCGGTAGCATGGTAATAATGCGGTAATAACGTGGTAATAATCCGGTAACGTGGTAATAACGCGGCAATAACCCGGTAACGTGGTAATAACCCGGTAGCATGGTAATAACCCGGTAACGTGGTAATAACGTGGTAATAACCCGCTAACGTGATAATAACGTGATAATAACCCGGTGACGTGGTAATAACGTGGTAATAACCCGGCAGCGTGGTAATAACGTGGTAATAACCCGGCAACGTGGTAATAGCGTGGCGATAACCCGGTAGCATGGTAATAGCGTGGTAATAACCCGCTAACGTGATAATAACGTGATAATAACCCGGTAACGTGGTAATAACGTGGTAATAACCCAGTAACGTGGTAATAACGTGGTAATAACCCGGTAACGTGGTAATAACGTGGTAATAATGTGATAATAACCCGCTAATGTGATACTAACGTGGTAATTACCCGGTAACGTGGTAATAACGTGGTAATAACCTGGTAACGTGGCAATAGCCCGGTAACGTGACAATAACCCAGTAACGTGGTAATAACCCGGTAGCGTGCTAATAACGTGGCAATAACCTGCTAACGTGGTAATAACCCGGTAGTGTGGTAATAAGTCGGTAACGTGGTAATAACCCGGTAATGTGATAACCCGGCAACATGATAATAACGTGGTAATAACCCGGTAACACGCTAATAAGCCGGTAGCGTGGTAATAACCCGGTAACGAGGTAATAACGTGATAATAACCAGCTAACATGGTAATAACGTGGTAATAACCCGCTAACATGGTAATAACGTGGTAATAACATGGTAATAACCCAGTAACGTGGTTATAACGTGGTAATAACCCGGTAACGTGGTAATAACCCAGTAACGCGGTTATAATGTAGTAATAACCCAGTAACGTGGTAATAACCCGGTAACGTGGTAATAATGTCTGTACTACAGAATGCAGGGCACGCTGGAGACGGGCGTTATTTCATAGTTGTGATGTCTTCACTATTAATTCTACAATGTAGAAATTTTTTTAAATAAATAAAATCGTGGAATGAGTAGGTGTGTCCAAACGTGTGACTGGTACTTGCTTAATTCATTTGATTAATATTATGGTGTTTCCATTCCATGAAAAACCCTCAGAGTTTCCGTTAGGATGGAACAGACAATATGGCGCTGTACAACGTGACGCTCATAAATTCAGAGCATTGTCAGATTGTCAGTCTGTAAATACGTTTCGCTCTCAGAGCGCACACTGGACGTTCGGGCCGAGGAGTAGGGTTGATTTGAGCGTTCTGGCCTTACAACGACAGTCAAGCACCCAAGCTAACGTTGGCTAGCTACTTCCAGACACAAATGAGACCACTCGGACCATTTTACTTGCCCTAGTTGAGCTGGTATGGTAGTTTTCGTGTTAACCAGAGCATTGGTGACTAACTGTGCTGGAAACAATTTAATTACGCTTTTTTCCCCGACGTTTACTGACACCGGCCATATTGAGCGCATGTAAATTAATTGTTCTGCGCTCTGGTACACTCAGACGAGAGTGCTCTGAAATCCGTGTAGATAGTAGGCTGGTAATAACACATACATTTTTTAACAACGTTCTTTTCTGATAATAACTAGCTCATTGCGTCCGCTGTGGAGCCCAGTTTCATAATATGGCCATATTTCCCAGCTGCTTACCATCTTTTTGGTGTAGTAGCGAAAAACCAGGACTTATTTTTGTGCATTTTTCACCCTGCCAGCTCCTATTAGTTCTATTGGGCACCGTACCACCAACTCGCCTTCCAAACGTTCTATTCCCAGCTTATTGTTCAACGTCACAATGCCTGCGTCGCAATTGTTGGCAATGAGACCTGCTCACGTTGTTTTATAGTTAAAATGTAAACAACAAATAATTATATTGGAACACTGCGGTCCTCTGCGTCTGTCTATTTCGCCAAATATCTCACAATGTGTATATTTAGATTTTTTCAAGTCGGACGCCATTTTAATCACGGGAATCTCCTCTTTCTAAGTATGTAAGCCTGGGCAGCTAGCTTGGTTGTCATCAAATGCTAGCCCCAAAATACTTTTTGCCCTTGGAACGCTGAGCTCCCCCCCATTGTTTTCCTCTGGAGAGGCATGCCGGTCTATTTCGCCAAATATCTCACTATGTATATTTTGATTTTCTTCAAGTCCCGGGCACCAATTTAAAATCAGGAGAATCTCCTCTTTGTAATTATGTAAGTCTGGGCAGCGAGCTCATTTATCAGAAGTTTTTATTTTTCCCTACTTTGTCATTACGCAGACATAAGCACAGTTGATACCATCGAGGTGCGGATATTTACTTCCAACACAAGTTGTTTTTTTTTCCAGTTTCGTCCGACGAACAGATTGTAGTGGTAACATAAAAAGGGATATTTTTTTGTGCCATTTAGGCCAAATGGAATTGTAAGCATCACTCCAGTCAAAACAGGCTCTGTGAACGTTCCATTCTATTCATTTGCTATGGGCTCGCGCTAGTGTTCCAGCTTAGACAACGTTCCATTCTATTCATTTGCTATGGGCTCGCGCTAGTGTTCCAGCTTAGACAACGTTCCATTCTATTCATTTGCTATGGGCTCGCGCTAGTGTTCCAGCTTAGACAACGTTCCATTCTATTCATTTGCTATGGGCTCGCGCTAGTGTTCCAGCTTAGACAACCTTCGTAAGCCGTTTTTTCGGCCTTTGGTGAATTTTTACTCGTTCTTTTGTCCAGAGTGGTAAACACTGTTGAAGTGTATATGTGTAATACATACATGCAGACACAGCATCATTCAAATAATGGAGTTTGATACACCTGGAATTGGATAATGACTGAAAAAGAATGTCTCATAGAGATTCATACCTGAACCACACCTTTATTTGCCAAGTACATGATCAGTGAATATATTCAATGTACAGGCTACAATGTGGGGATCTCATGCGTGGTAATAACTACAGTACATGTGTATATAGGACTTGCATCCTTGGCCCAATAAAGTTATTATATTCTACTCAATCCATAGGCTTCATTAATGCCATTCAGACTTGAAGTTGATACAACATCTATGATAGCTGAGGTTCATGGATTGGTATGAATATTAGTTCAGAACCTAACATTTTAGGGTCCATACACAGATCGGCTACATACTGTAGCTAGCTACACATCCATAGGCATACAGTTATTTTTTATCCTCCACGACACAATAAGCAAGTAAATAGTGAGCTAACGTTAGCCATGTTACTTCAGCTGCATGACAAGGCAAGCTTACACAATTGTACATTTAATTTGCAGTAAATGCTTTAGCTAGCTAGATTCTTTACATCCACTGTTTCTCAAGATGACAGCCTGGTTTGCTGGTTCTCAGGAATCCCTAAAACATTAAAACAACCCGAATTACAATGTCATACTGTTCTCATGTCATAACACCAGCTAGCTAGCTGGCTAATGTTAGCTAGTCAGTTAACTTGCTAATTTGCGATTTTTATAAATGGACTTTTGACAAAAATATATGCACAATCGTTTGTCTCTAACATTAACTAACATAATCCTCTCAAATGTAAATTTTTAGTCTGACTCATTATGACGTTATAACTACTTACATCTGTTTCCCCCGTAATGTTATGTCAGCCATCTTTGTTGAAGTCTGAAGAAAGCCACCAGAGAAGGGTGGCTCGCGTCAAATTCGTCATCAGAACTACTCGATATGATTGATCATATAAAAAACATTGGGACCCAAATGCAAAATAATGAGTGCTCTAACTCCCCCTTGTGGTGGTCTGGAGCAATGAAGCCGCGACGCTGAGTCCCGCGGGTGTAAAAACGCAACTTTTAAAAGGAGGAACCACTGTAATTGCGTGGTAATAACGTAATAACTAGGTCATCTCCTGTAATTACCATTAGTTACCAATAGTAGTTACCGGTGTAGGCCCGTCATTGTAAAATAAGAATTTGTTCTTAACGGACTTGCCTAGTTAAATAAAGGTTAAAAAAAATATCTCAATAAGTAGTTTCCCCACCAATCCCTTCCTATCATCTCAACTACACTCCTGGTCAACGAATGTCAAATCTTTTTAATCAATAAAGAAACTTCTGATTGTAAAAATAAATAAATAAATATATATAATCATTTAACCTTTATTTAATAAGGCAAGTCAGTTAAGAACAAATTCTTATTTACAATGACGGCCTACCCCGGCCAAACCCGGACGACGCTGGGGACACCCTTTTGGGTCTCCGCCCCCATGTTAACGAGCTGTAATGTAAAGTGCTCCTCAAACTTTTCCAGTTCAGTGAAAACAGTATGTTTTATATTTCCATCTCTAGCACAAAAACCTAATAAATGACATTGACCAACTCTCCACAGTCCAGAGGCATAGTCACAACATCCGGCTAAGGTATCACAATGAAAACAGGACACCCAAATACCAAACACAACGACCACATGCACCTACAGTACTCAGGTTGATACCATAGTAGAAGAAACAATACAGAAGAAAGGATGGGAGAAAAGAAAAGCTGGGGTCGGGGGTCGGGGGGGGGTTGCTGACCTTTTAACAACTAGAGCAATGAATGTCAACAGGAAGTAGAATATTTATTTTCTTTACAAATAATCCTCAGAGCTATATGAGATGAAACATCCCTAAATAAATAGAAGACTCTCAGGCGCCGGGCATCAGGCGCTGGGCATCGGGCGCCGGGCGGGCTGGGAAGAGGAGGCTTTCACCAGGTGGTCTTAAAACTGCCCAGAGCAGAGAGAGAGAATCTACCCCACTACAAAGACCCTGAGGACCATGGTGACAGAGAAGGGTAACACGATGAATGAAAAATGAAAACAACTTTAGCTGTGTGTGTGTGTGTGAGCGTGTCTGACAAGACAACTGTAACATCAAAGAGGCCTAAGGAGGAGAGGAGGAGAAAAAGGCTGGGGAGAGAAAGAGAGAGAGAGAGAGAGAGAGAGAGAGAGAGAGAGAGAGAAGAGAGAGAGAGAAAAAGAGAGAGAGAGAAAAAGAGAGAGAGACAAAGAGAGAGAGACAGAGAGAGAGAGAGAGGCAGAGAGAGAGAGAGCGAGAGAGAAAGAGAGCGAGAGAGAGAAAGAGAGACAGAGCGAGAGAGAGAAAGAGAGACAGAGAGAGAGAAAGAGAGAGAGACAGAGAGTAAAACGGAACAGAGAAACAGGAAGCGGTAGAGCTCCCTCCCCCTCCTCTTCTCTCCTCTCCCTCCTCCTCCTCCACTCCTTCCCCCTCCTCTCCCTCCTCCTCCGCTCCTTCCTCCTCCTCCACTCCTTCCCCCTCTGCTCCCTCCTCCTCCACTCCTTCCCCCTCCTCTCCCTCCTCCTCCGCTCCTTCCTCCTCCTCCACTCCTTCCCCCTCTGCTCCCTCCTCCTCCACTCCTTCCCCCTCCTCTCCCTCCTCCTCCGCTCCTTCCTCCTCCTCCACTCCTTCCCCCTCTGCTCCCTCCTCCTCCCTCCTTCCCCCTCCTCTCCCTCCTCCTCCGCTCCTTCCTCCTCCTCCACTCCTTCCCCCTCTGCTCCCTCCTCCTCCTCCCCCTCCCTCTCCCTCCTCCTCCGCTCCTTCCTCCTCCTCCACTCCTTCCCCCTCTGCTCCCTCCTCCTCCACTCCTTCCCCTCCTCTCCCTCCTCCTCCGCTCCTTCCTCCTCCTCCACTCCTTCCCCCTCTGCTCCCTCCTCCTCCGCTCCTTCCTCCTCTACCTCCTGACTTGACTACTGATTGTCACGTCTAGACATTTCTTAACCGGTTGTTCATTGCTCTTGTTCTTAAAATCAAAGATCACAAACCACATAACATACTTATAACAAACCAAATGATATAGAAATAAATAAGATTGGCTTATGCAGGGGGCACACTGAACACACAGTGAACACTGAACACACAGAGAATACTGAACACACAAAGAACAGACAGAGAACACTGAACACACAGAGAACACTGAACACACAGAGAACACTGAACACACAGAGAACACTGAACACACAGAGAACACTGAACACACAGAGAACACTGAACACACAGAGAACACTGAACACACAGAGAATACTGAACACACAGAGAACACTGAACACACAGAGAATACTGAACACACAGAGAATACTGAACACACAAAGAACAGACAGAGAACACTGAACACACAGAGAACACTGAACACACAGAGAATACTGAACACACAAAGAACAGACAGAGAACACTGAACACACAGAGAACACTGAACACACAGAGAACACTGAACACACAGAGAATACTGAACACACAGAGAACACTGAACACACAGAGAATACTGAACACACAGAGAACACTGAACACACAAAGAACAGACAGAGAACACTGAACACACAGAGAACACTGAACACACAGAGAATACTGAACACACAAAGAACAGACAGAGAACACTGAACACACAGAGAACACTGAACACACAGAGAACACTGAACACACAGAGAACACTGAACACACAGAGAACACTGAACACACAGAGAACACTGAACACACAGAGAACACTGAACACACAGAGAATACTGAACACACAAAGAACAGACAGAGAACACAGAACACACAGAGAACACAGAACACACAGAGAACACAGAACACACAAAGAACACACAGAGAACACTGAACACACAGAGAACACTGAACACACAGAGAACACTGAACACACAGAGAACACTGAACACACAGAGAACACTGAACACACAGAGAACACTGAACACACAAAGAACAGACAGAGAACACTGAACACACAGAGAACACTGAACACACAGAGAACACTGAACACACAGAGAACACTGAACACACAGAGAACACTGAACACACAGAGAACACTGAACACACAGAGAACACTGAACACACAGAGAACACTGAACACACAGAGAACACTGAACACACAGAGAACACTGAACACACAAAGAACAGACAGAGAACACTGAACACACAGAGAACACTGAACACACAGAGAACACTGAACACACAGAGAACACTGAACACACAGAGAATACTGAACACACAAAGAACAGACAGAGAACACTGAACACACAGAGAACACTGAACACACAAAGAACACTGAACACACAAAGAACACTGAACACACAGAGAACACTGAACACACAGAGAACACTGAACACACAGAGAACACTGAACACACAGAGAACAGACAGAACACACAGAGAACACAGAACACACAGAGAACACTGAACAGACAGAGAACACTGAACACACAGAGAACACTGAACCCACAGAGAACACAGAACACACAGAGAACACTGAACACACCTTAACCTTTATCCCTAGAGTACCTCAGTAATGTACTTGGCCCAAGCTGGCCCCAGCCTCAACACAGTGGCTCCCTCTCTCTCACACAGGAAGGAGGGTTAGTATGGTAGAAAACCCTGAGACCAGGGCAATCAGAAGAGTGGGAGTGGTATCGTAGCTGTTTGGGACCAACTGCAGGTCAGCAAGTGAAAGAATTGAAGAGAATGAGGAAGTGGAGGACGAGCAGGAACAGGTGGTGGGATCGTAGCTGTGTAGTTTGAAACAGCTGCTGGGCAACTGACACTTGAGGTGGAGGTGTTGGGTTAGTGGAAAATACGGAAAGGGACAGAGAGAGAGAGAGAGAGAGGGAGAGAGAGGGAGAGAGACAGAGAGAGAAAGAGAGAGAGAAAGAGAGAGAGAAAGAGAGAGAGAGAGACAGAGGGAGAGAGGGAGAGAGAGAGAGAGAGAGAGAGAGGGGGAAGGAGTGTGTACTCACTGGACTGGGCGGTGCGAGCCTCTATGGGCTGTGTGTAGACTCCCAGGCCGAACTCGGAACGGGCTGCCAGGGAGAAACGGTACAGGGTGTCGGGCTTCAGACCCTCCACGGCGTATGACCCCGCAGGATTAAAAGTCACGTGGATCTGATAAGAGGGAGATATTTGTATTAAATCATTCTAGTAAGTCTAATACACAAAGCATTACTAATCTCCCATTAACAACAAACATTTACAAGTCTGAGTTGAAGAGTTTTAATCTCACGTTAGGACTCAGCCCCCAATAGCGTGTTTTAATCTACTCTTTGTAGTTCGGTATATTATAAACTGATTCTGCAGTGATTTATTTGTAGTATGAAACCAATATCTGAGAAACCGTGAAACACCTCAAAATAACACGCCATTTTGCCTCCCTGAATCAGGACAAGACCCTGCTACAGTCTGTGTATCAAAACGGAATATTAACCCAGAGCAAAAACACCTTTCAAAACGGTCCACATTTGTTGAGAGGTTAAATTGCTTTCTTTGCCTATTGATTGAACAGAAGAAAGGAGCAGCCACTATTATAGCTGACGGCTGAGAAGCATTCAGACAGAATCATTGTTGTGGCTGTCGATATGACCAGTGCTTTATACACTTCTTCCACAGAGGAGAGGAGTGGGATGAAGGAGAGGACAGGAGGAAATGCATTATATAGCTTTTACTCTGACACATAACCATTCAGAGAAATGACATGGCACAGCACTCTTGGTGAGGAGAAACGTGTATCTGCTGAGTAACAGAGGAGCCTGCAAATAGTAGTTTGCGAGTGGAGAGAGACAGATTGGGAGACAAGAGAGACGGAGGAGGACGACATGATCCAGGCTCTTTCAATGTCTTTCCTACCTTGTTGTCAGAGTTAGCCTCCCAGTACTGTAGCTCGTACTTAGTGATGGTGTCCTGGACAGGCCACAGCCAGGTCAACATGATACGAGTATCCAACTCTGCTTCTGCCTCGAAGCTGGATGGTTGGGCAGGAACTGGGGGGACAGGAGTGAGTGTTAGGACACAGGGACAGAGTAGGACAGGTAGGTGTTAGGACACAGGGACAGAGTAGGACAGGTGAGTGTTAGTACACAGGGACAGAGTTGGACAGGTAGGTGTTTGGAAACAGCGACAGAGTAGGACAGGTAGGTGTTTGGACACAGGGACAGAGTAGGACAGGTGAGTGTTAGGACACAGGGACAGAGTAGGACAGGTAGGTGTTTGGAAACAGCGACAGAGTAGGACAGGTAGGTGTTTGGACACAGGGACAGAGTAGGACAGGTGAGTGTTAGGACACAGGGACAGAGTAGGACAGGTAGGTGTTTGGACACAGGGACAGAGTAGGACAGGTAGGTGTTTGGACACAGGGACAGAGTAGGACAGGTAGGTGTGTGGACACAGGGACAGAGTAGGACAGGTAGGTGTTAGGACACAGGGACAGAGTAGGACAGGTAGGTGTTTGGACACAGGGACAGAGTAGGGCAGGTGGGTGTTAGGACACAGGGACAGAGTAGGACAGGTAGGTGTTTGGACACAGGGACAGAGTAGGACAGGTAGGTGTGTGGACACAGGGACAGAGTAGGACAGGATACACTCCCCACACTAAGATACACTCCCCACACTAAGATACACTCCCCACACTAAGATACACTCCCCACACTAAGATACACTCCCCACAGTAAGATACACTCCCCACAGTAAGAGACACTCCCCACAGTAAGAGACACTCCCCACAGTAAGATACACTCCCCACAGTAAGATACACTCCCCACAGTAAGATACACTCCCCACAGTAAGATACACTCCCCACAGTAAGATACACTCCCTCTCTCACCTCCCTGCTGAGTCTTGACCTGCAGTACATCAGAGGGAGGTCCGTCCCCTACAGAGGTGAACCCCAGCACCCTGAGGCTGTAGGTGATATCAGTGGTCAGCCCTGAGATGGTGGTCAGTCTGCTGTCGTCAGTGTTGTGTTTCTGCCAGCCACTCAGAGGGTTGTTCATGTCTGAACTGTAGTACACACGGTACCTGGCAGACAGTTACAAATCAATCATTACATTCAACATTTGACAAACCAAAAGTGTAAAGAACCTGTACCTATTGAGCTGTTTTATATATTTCTTCATTACTTGTATATTTGTTTGATAGTTATTTTCTAACTAAAAAAATAAATACAACTATCATACCTTATAGTGTATACAGTACCTTCAGAATGTATTCACACCCCTTCACTTTTTTGCACATTTTGTTGTGTTACAGCCGGAATTTAAAATGGATTAAATGTAGATTTTGTGTCACTGGCCTTCACACAATACCCCATCGTGACATCACAATACCCCATCGTGACATCACAATACCCCATCGTGACATCACAATACCCCATCGTGACATCACAATACCCCATCATGACATCACAATACCCCATCATGACATCACAATACCCCATCATGACATCACAATACCCCATCATGACATCACAATACTCCATCATGACATC